>NC_044209.1:29741231-29873731 GCF_900880675.1 Sparus aurata
CGAGACCCTGAACGCACCACATCCTCACTGAGCGCAGGGCGAGACACTGAACGCACCACATCCTCACTGAGCGCAGGGCGAGACACTGAACGCAGCACACCCTCACTGAGCGCGGGGCGCGACACTGAACGCACCACATCCTCACTGAGCGCTGGGCGAGACACCGAACGCACCACACCTTCACTGAGCGCAGGGCGAGACACTGAACGCACCACATCCTCACTGAGTGTAGAGTGAGACACTGAATGCAACACATCCTCACTGAGTATAGGGTGAGACAGTGAACGCACTACATCCTAACTGAGCGCAGGGCGAGACACTGAACGCACCACATCCTAACTGAGCGCAGGGCGAGACACTGAACGCACCACATCCTCACTGAGTATAGGGCGAGACACCGAACGCACTACACCTTCACTGAGTATAGGGTGAGACAGTGAACGCACCACATCCTCACTGAGTATAGGGTGAGACAGTGAACGCACCACATCCTCACTGAGCGCAGGGCAAGACCCTGAACGCACCACATCCTCACTGAGCGCAGGGCGAGACCCTGAACGCACCACCTCCTCACTGAGCGCAGGGTGAGACACTGAACGCACCACACCCTCACTGAGCGCAGGGCGAGACACTGAACGCACCACACCCTCACTGAGCGCAGGGCGAGACACCGAACGCACCACACCCTCACTGAGCGCTGGGCGAGACACCGAACGCACCACATCCTCACTGAGCGCAGGGCGAGACACCGAACGCACCACACCCTCACTGAGCGCAGGGCGAGACACCGAACGCACCACACCCTCACTGAGCGCTGGGCGAGACACTGAACGCACCACATCCTCACTGAGTATAGGGCGAGACCGTGAACGCACCACATCCTCACTGAAGCGGAAAAAGTCTAAATACACAAACTACACTGAATAGAGTAGAAACAGTAACAGAGATGAGACTCAGTGTTGTCGGTGGTTCAGCATCACAACACCTGCAAAAAGCTGAAAATAAGGAAGAAATGCATCCTGGGAGTCGTAGTCCTCCTTCAGTTTTTAGGTTCTTGTCCTTCAGAAACTTTGATGTCAGACTGTTGAATCGGTGCTGAGTTGGATCTGTGTGTGTTCCAGGTGCTGACAGCAGGAGGCAGCAGTGATCACATCGAAGTGTTCACCAACCTGTCCTACAGAGCCTTCTCACTCAGCTTCTGACACACACACACACACACACACACACACACACACACACACACACACACACACAGTGCTGACATGAGTGTTTGTGTGTCTGTGTATTTTACTGTTGTTAAAAAACTCACCTCACATCTTTTGTATCATTCAGTGTGAAAATAATAAAATATTTTTGTCTCATTTTATAAAACATTTCTTCTTCTTCTTCTTCTTCTTCTTCTTCTTCTTTATGTTTATTTACTGAGTACTGAATCAAAATCCAACAAAAACCTTCTGCTCTTATCTTCAGACTTCCTCGTCATCTATTTCAGTATTCAGTTCAAAATGTCAACAAAATAGCTGCAACCTCAGACTTTTTTTTTTCTTGTTTCTGTCCCAAACCTCCTCCATTTTAATGCGCCATTTAACAAGACTGTTAACTAGCAGCTTCTAAGCCCACCGTGTGTCCTACAGCCGCAGGTGACTCCTTGTTCCCTCCCCTGTCTCCTCAGCCTATTACATGCCAGCCTCATGTATGACGTTTTAAAGCCTTAAAGCTGCAGTCTGTAACTATTTTTATATTTGTTAAAATTGTTATTATGATGTGACAGTAGAATCAGATACAGGTCAGCTGTCTGTGGCTCCACCCAGTGACATTTGCAAGAATCCACCACAGGTGAACACAACCAATCAGAACCAAGGGGCGTGTCTGAGAAGTGTCAATCATTCTTGTGCACATGCTGCTCTCACCTGAGGCCTGTACTGTGAAGGGGGCTCAACATAGCCAGGCTTTGTGCTCATGATGCAGCTCAACAAAGCCCCGAGTCCCCAATCAGAGTTAAACGGTACTGCGACGGTGGTTATCAACTTACTTTGTTAAGTCCGGTTCTCTGCTTTGTGCTCTGCGCGCGTTCACATAAAAGGGGGCGTTTGACGTCATATTATTCTACTTCCGTGTGAAAATGGATCGATCCCGGGCCACATATTTTACTCAAGATGAGCAGATTGTTATTATGCAGGACTATGAAGAATTCAAAGAAACCATCACGGCAAAAAGTAACACTGTCGCCGCCAACAGAGCGAGGGAGGGCTGCTGGCAGAAAACTGCTGACCGTGTAAATGCGTAAGTTAACAATGATTAATATTATGATCAATATTATATTAAGCTCTTAATGTTTTAATTTCTGAAAGCTCAACATTGTGCAACTTTTACATATTAACCCTCATCCATTTAAAAAATAAATACACTGAAGTAACAACTATCTGTTTTCATTTTTGAATGATGTCTATATTGTTTTCACATTTTACTGATCTCAGTTATAGAATGCACGTGTGTGTTTTATTGAAAGCGAGGCTGAGTGTGCGTAGGCTACAAATGTTCAGTGTTTTTTGTATTACTGTGTCGGGATGAATAAGCAAATGTAGCTACTGTCCCTGTACAATGACAATAAAGAGCTTTCTGACAGTGAAAACAGCTCCAGCCTGTCAGATTTGTGTTTGGGTGTACACTGCCCTACAACGGGTGAAACATTGATCAGTTCATCAGGTTATTCATGGCCACATCAAAGAAATGATTAACTTTACTCATTATCTCTGACAAATAAATACTAGGTTGGCCTAATTAATATTTCATATTGCATTTTATTAAGATGTGGGAGCAGCAGTCGGACATGGCAGCAAGTTAGAGCCAAATACAAAAACATCATTCAGAGTGGTATGTAGCCAAGCTGCCCATCATTCTGTCAGTGTGTGTTCTTGCTCAGATTTTCTGCATCACCAACTGAATGTAAGTAAGTTCCCGTGGCAAAAAAACATGAAGGGCTACACAAACAGTTTGCCCGACAGTGAGCGCACAACTTCTTCAGTGGCATTCCTGACACTCGGCTCAATAAGTGAGCAAATGTACCGTATTCCCTCAGCTGAAAAATCTATATCGCTCATAGAGAATTTCATCAGGAAATGCCAGCGGATCAGCGCGATCTCCAAGAAGCCGCTCACGTCGTAGTGCTGATGAATTATTCTTGCTCCCAGGTCCACCGGGTTCTCAATGAATGGTGTTACACAGTGAAACAGCGGCGCTTTTATAGCCGGGACCAGGTTATGAGCTAAGCATAAGTTACCATGGTGATCTAGCCGGGTTAAAAGAGAGCCACCTTTGTAGTTCAGGGAGGCCTGGCTTTAGACTCAACATACCTGCTAACACACTAAACTGGCTTCGCAGTACAGGCCTCAGGTCAGATACGTTCAAGCTCAAACTGTAAACAATGCTGGAGAACAGACAACAACAACAGAGCAGAAACATGCCCATCTATCTATCTAATCTCCTCAGTGAAGCTGAGTGTGTATTTCAGTGATGTTGGTATGAAGTCTGAACTTGGACCACATTAGACTGTCTGATCAGCAGTTTCAGATCATCTGCAGGCTGAATTTAGTTTTTATGACTTTTGCTTGTAGATTAATGCTGTAGAATAGTTCTGACCGCTCAGGGAGACGATCCAGTTTATAACTGTGACACCATCTCTGTACTGTAACAGGGTGTATCTGAACCAGAACTGTGAGATCATGAGACAGAGACACTGAGACTGAGTGGAGTTTTATTGAGTTTTATTCCTTGAAGCATCAGACATAAGGTCGGCCTCAGCCCACATTATCAAGAAAGCTTGAATTTCCCCCTCACAGATTCAGAATCTGTGGACTGATCATGATTTTTACGTTACAGCAGAAAGAGAGAGTGAGGTGGAGACTCCGCGGGCTGGTGAGGAGGACGAACTCTTCATCATGTTGCAGCTCTCCAACGCAGGAAAGTTAAAGGTTGAGATTTGACTCCACTTCCGGTCAGACAGACGTGTGATTGGACTTAGATGGTCTCCTCGATGACCTTTGTGATGACGGTGGTGGTGGTGGTGGAGGAGGAGGAGGTGGAGGAGGAGGAGCCACCGGCTGACACTAAGGTGGAGGAGGAGGACAATGATCTGCAGGAGAGAAGTTACAGGAAGTTAGAAAAGACCAGCTGAGACACTGTGATGTCACCGCGCTGTGATGACATCATCTGAAGTCTCTTTTCTCACAATTCTGAAAGTTTTCTGACTTAGAAAATAAGCAAATACATTTATTAACTGTGTTATCAACATTCAGACCGACGATTTTTTTTTTGTTCTTTATTTGTATTTCAGTGTATTTTATAGTTTTTGCATTTGTTTATTTTTCCTCATGTTTGATCGTTTGACTGGAGCGCTCACTGCCTCTACTTCTTCTTCTTCTTCTTCTTCTTCTTCTTCTTCTATGGTATATTGGCGTCGATGGAGAATTAGCTCCACCTGCTGTTTGTCTCCATCAACTCTCATTCATTGTTTAAATCTGGTAAAAGCCCATTTGGATTATATATTTTGAAGCACTTTAAAATGTCTCGCTGTGAATGTTTGGGAGCTTCAGAAACATCCCATAATATTCACCAGTCTGTTTCAATACTAGACAACATTACAGAAAATATTTCATTCTTAGGAGACACATTGTTGGATGAAGAAGGTGGGCAGTAGTTGTGTTGTGTAAATGATCAACAGATTGTTGTTCATTTACACATTTAGAATTCTGCTGTCAGAAGCAGCTACATGCTGTCAGGAGTACGGATTACTGAATCATTGAAAATCAAAAGCTCAATTTGATCGATTGATTTTACATTAATCCTCGTCAGTAACTCTAAACCACGTGTCTACTTCAGGTCTTAACGTGACGCTCTGAGTCCGGTCTGTCTTCTTACCCCTCTCCGTCCATCAGCCTCCTGTACTCTGCGATCTCCATCTCCAGTCTGGTCTTGATGTCCAGCAGCATCTGGTACTCCTGTCCCTGCCTCTCCAGGTCGGCCCTCAGCTGCACCAGCTGCTCCTCCATCATGGTCACCTGCACAGGTACGCAGTGTGTCAGAGCTGATGCTAACTGTAGCTAACAGACTTTAACATGTTTCAGACAGTCTGAAGCGCTCACCTGCATCTGGTACCCGTTCAGCTGGTTGCCGTAGCGACTCTGGATTTCATTGAGTTGGGATTCAAGAGAGGCTTTCTGCAGGAGACGGACGAGTCGTGTTTATCATTTGTGAGGGCCAATCAGAAAAGAACTTTCTAGCAGATCAACAACAACCATCGTATCCGTAAAGTAAACAAACATGAGATGTTTTCAATGTGTTCAATTATCAATAATCCAGACAGAAAACATTAATAAACTCACCTGAGTTACGAAAACATTGTTATTGTTCCTAATCAATGCTTTGATGTATTTCTCTACGCAGATGATGCAGTTTTATATTCCTCTCTCTGACTCGTGTTGTCTTTGATGCTTTAAAATCATTTCTTCTTATTCATCAGCGTGTTTAAAATAAATATTCAACACTAGATATGAATGTAAAGTGAATTAATATCAATTATGTAATCTTGATCCCTACGAGGATCCCTGATCAGATAAAGCAACATTCATCTGCAACACATTGATTCTATGAAACAATAAAAACAACTATTCAGAAGTTGGCTAACATGCTAACAAAGTTAGCATTATAATGAGGTAGCACTGTGTCCTCACCATGCTCATCTGTGACTGGAGCTCGATCTCCAGAGACTGAAGCTGACTCTTCACCTCCTTCACCTCCGACGTCGTGCTCTTCAGCGTCATTTCTGTGGTGGCCACCTCCTTACTGAGCACCTCCGACTGAGAGCGGACAGAAAGAATTCAACATCACCTCAACAAACAAGTCGTAGCGGTTGAACATGTCTGTTTGTTAACAGAAAAGTCTCCTCCCCACCTTGGTCTGGTACCAGGTCTCCAGCTCTCGCTGGCTCTTTGCAGCGGCGGATTCATATGTTTCTCTGACTTCAGCCAGAATCAAGTTGAGGTCGGCCTGTGGAGCAGCGTCCACCTCTACGTTCACCTGACCGGTCATCTGAGTCCGCATGCTCATCAGGTCCTGCAGGAGGAGGGAGGCCGAGGTCAGTAAGGTACATGTTCATTCTTAGACTTAAAGACTTAAAGACTTGTTATGTGTTAGCAGAACTTAAAGCCCCTGAACAGTGTTTCAGAGGTGCTGTGAAGGACTGTTACCTCCTCGTGGTTGGCCTTCATGGACACCATTTCTTCCTGCAGGCTGTCGATCTGCATGCTCAGGTCGGTCTTGCCTGCTGCCAGTTCTCCCATCAGCATCTTGAGCCCGGCGATGTCGGCCTCCACCGACTGACGCATGGACAGCTCATTCTCAAACCTGCACAGAGGTTCATCAGCAGTTATTTAAAAGAAGCTACATCAGCCAGCTGAGGGAGTGAAGCTGCTGTCGTCCAGCTGAGGGAGTGAAGCTGCTGTCATCCAGCTGAGTGTCATGATCAGCTGATTCTTCAGATGATTTGAAGGCTTCAGTTTAATTTCTTACTTTACATTTGTGTGATTAATAATTCTACTTTATATGTTACAAACTTGAGGAAATAAAATAGACATGCAAGTAAATAAAAGAGTTACTGACTTGACTCTGAAGTCGTCCTGAGCCAGCTTGGCGTTGTCGATGCTCAGCAAGACGGTTCCTTTGGTGAGGATGGCAGCCTGGATCTGCCAACACAGATGATGATGATGATGATGATGTCAGAGGATCGAATAGAGATCAAATCATCATGCAAACATTTAAGAATGATCAAATAAAAATAAAAGACAAAATGGAGATTATGTTTAATCTCGAAAAACTAAAATAAAAATTGTTATTGTGGAAAATAAATATAAAACATTGTATGAAGAGATTAATCATTTAGAAAAAGATTAGAAAAATGTTTCTAGAGTTTTGCAGCATCATCAGTAAATTAATCTCAAGCTGCCAATCAGATTGAAGATGTCACGCTCACATGACTCCGACCAATGACAGAGAGAGATCTCAAAATAATATTAGAATTTTAAAAACGTGTAGAACTGTTCATGTCGTCTGTTTGAAGACAGAGATTTGGAGACGTGGCAGCCTCACCTGGACCCCTTCACACCTGGACCAGGTACGGTCTCGTTCTCTACGGGAGATGAAAGCTGCCGCAGTTCTTAGATTTTTATTTTTTTTTTTGACTGATGAACTTTAACTATTATAGTTAATGAAGGCAAAATGTTGATGAATCAGATTATTGAGACATTTTCATATCGAGCAACTCAGTAATGATTAATTTGTTCAATATTTTTTAAGTGTATTTCAATCCACTTCTCAAACTTTTCTTTTCTTTTTTCTTTTTAATTATTGTCAAACTGCTCTTTAAATGTTTTACTTGAAACAGAAGCTTTTTATTTCGTATAACTGATTCATTAAAGAGGTTTTGCTCATCATCCGTTGATCCAGCTTACATCGTTAATGAAAACCAGCCTGCAGGGCAGATAGTTGGGAGGAGAGGAGATGAGCAGCCTCACCTGCTCACCTCTCAGGTGTGCTCCACCTGTTGCTACACATCTGATCACCTGCAGCCCTGCTTCTCTCCTCAGCGCCTCAGATTACACGACTTCATCCTTTATTGTTCAGCTTCTCCTGTTTGATGCTGATTTATATGGAAGCCACAAATGGCCGTCTTTGTATTTTATCTTCAAGTTTCACGACTTTTTTCTCTCTCGTTATTACAAAGATAATATTTATTGGACTCCTGGCAGCTTTTTGTTTCGTCTGTGCTGTGAATGTTTTCTTGTCTGTTGTTTCTTCTGTTCTCTGACTGACTGTTGTTCAGTACAGAAGTTAAGAGCTGCCGTTGTTTTACATCAGGAGCTAATTTGCTCTTAATTCTGAGAAAATTATCTTTTCTTTTTTGGTCCCATGTTTCTTCTTTTAGTGTTTTGACCAAGTTCTAAAAAATAAAAGCCGCCTTTCGGCTGCACTGGAGCTAAGTTGCACTGAACACCATTTCCCATGCTGCCCCTCTTCCTCACCTTGGCCTGCAGGTCTGCGATGGTGACGAAGAAGGCGCCGTAGTCCCTGGTGGAGGGGCCGGTCTTGCTCTCCACAAACTGCCGGATCTTCAGCTCCAGCTCGCCGTTGGCCTTCTCCAGCGCCGCCACCTTGACCAGGTATGTGGCCAGACGGTCGTTCAGGTTCTGCATGGTGAACTTCTCGTTGCCGATGAGGCTGTCGTCCATTGATGCTCCTCCGCCTCCGAACCCTGCACCACCACCGAAACCTGCGCCAGCTCCAAAACCTGCACCACCGCCAAAACCTGCACCTCCACCGTAGCCGAATCCTGCACCGCCACCGCCACCGCCGCCGCTGACAGAGAAGCTCTTGCTGGCCTGAGAGACCCGGACACCACCACTCACTGCTCCTCCAGACATGCTGTAAGCACTCATGCGGCCGCCACCACCGAATGATGCTCGACCTCCGCCGATGCTACCGGCGCTGCTCCGAGACATCAACATTGTTAAGACAATGGAGTGAGGTGAGGAGGAGTTAGTTGGTCTGTCTGCTCCGGTGGAGAGAGAAGGAGGAGAAAAGTGAGGAGAAACGGGTCGGTGTGCTGCTTTTAAAGGAGCTCAGGTGGGCGGGGCTGACGGTCCACACCCCCCCATATGGAATGTACCTGAGTACAGTACCTACAGAACCGTTCTCAGGTACATTCAGGTACTGCTCAGAGCATCTTATGTAACAGTAAACTCCTGCAGCTCCTCAGAGAATCTGAACCGGTCCTGTCATGTTTCCTGCTACTCACAAATACTTCTCAGATTAGATCAGTCAGCACCAGACTGCAGCGACCCGGCTCAGCGCAGGTTCTAATCCACTGAACTGTCAGTTGCTGCAGGATCAGATCTGAAGGAGACGAGTTCTGAGTTCTCACTCTGGATCTTTAATTTAGGTTCTGTTGATCAGCTGATTCACTTCATGTTTCTGAATCCTGTTGAAGATTTCCTGCAGTCATTTATTCACAGATGTTTTCTTTCAGGCCCTTTGATCATGATTTTTATGATTCTATATAATTAATGATTGTTCCTCACTGCAGAGTCCGACCAGAACAGACCCACAGAAGCACACGGCTCACAGGACTTCTGAACACAAACGTATATGATGAAGTATTTTAACGTTGCTGTATTGTTACTCAGTGGTGACAGAAGTATTCAGATATTTACTCATGAGGAAGAAGTGCAGAAATACTCTGTTACAAATTAAAGTTAAAATGTTTAATCTCTGTATTTAAATCTGTGGAAAACTTTCTGTGTGCAGTAACTGAAGTGATCACATGAAGCAGTGAGAGGCTGAACTGAACCTGACCTGCAGTTACTTTCCTCCACAGTTACCTGAGTATCTGAGTACCTGTTCCCCTCCGGGCGCTGTGATGTCACTCAGCAGTTCTGGTTCTTGCTGGCGCTGCAGTTTATCTCTCAGAGAGTGAAACGCCTCCCGGCAGCAAATGCTCACCTGTGTGACAGCAGCGTCGTCCTTCAGGTGTCGTGTGGGAAAACGCCCTCAGCAGAGAGAGGGAGAGGGATTGTTGTGTCGTCATGGTAACCTGCGGGTCTCAGGTGTGTGTGTGTGTGTGTGTGTGTGTGTGTGCTGTGAACTCACTGTGTTATAACACACGACACACACAGTCGTATTTCTTTAAGAATGTGATCTTGTGGACAGAACCAGTCACAGGGGAGAGTTCTGTCCGTCTGGCTGACGGTTCAGAACTTCCTCTTGTGGGTTTTCTTTTACACACGACCCGACTAACAGCCACAGCTGAGTCTGTTCAGCACCACACTCCTAGTTTTACCTTTGGAACTCAAAGCCACGCTGAGACGAGGAGGGCTGGTAACATAAGAAACACGACAACAAGACAGAACTCTGCCCGGTTCTATCGGCGCCACGATCGTGTCCAAAACAACATTCCAGTCCTGATCCGGGTTATAAGGAGTCGGTCGATGTGCAGTATTGATTACTCCTGATCGTCCTCCGTCTGAGACGACTCACACTGTTAAAGGTTTCGTCTGTAAAACACTAAAACGAGACCAGAATCTGAAGGTCGCGTCAGAACCAACAGCTGCTCTTGCTAGTGATTGTTGACTAAAGCTAGCTACAGTTAGCTCAGTTAGCCATGCAGCTAGTGGCATCAGAACTTGTTTACTGCTTCGTATGATGATACTGATTACAGAGCCATCTCTCCAGGGGAGCGTCGGGTTCTTGGTAAAAGGTGAGTACTGATGATTCTCCGTGGACCGGGTCACATCTGAACATGAAACATGAAGGAAACACGAAGTCCGTGATAAGACGCCAATACACACAGATTTGCTTCTGAACTGCAGACTGGTGGTCCGGCTGCAGACCGGACAGCGCTGTGATGATTCTTCTGATCCATTCAGTCTGAATCTCTTAGTTCTGGGTTCATACTGACGTGGTGAGACGGATTCATGCGGTCTACCTGCTGCTCACAGCTGCTGTTTATCGATTTGAACACAGCTGTTTAGAAGCTGTGACTGATTGGAGACAGGTGGACGGACTGAGACCTGCACACCTGTCAGCCTCAGGTAGAGCCGGCTGCTGCACCATCACGCTCGTCACTCTGCTGTGTGACGAGAGAGGAACAGAGAATTCAACCAAACAAACATGAAGAAGTTTGAAGTGGTCCGTGGTGAGGCCGAGCAGCGGCACCGGGTCGATCACACGCTGATGGTTCTGGACCACAGTGTGACAGACACCTGCCTAACGAACTCATGAAACTAAATAAACTGTAATTAACTGCTTGAGAATTTGACTTCAGGCGAGCTGTGACAGGAAGAACGCTATAAAAACACCTGTTGAGCAGGTGACAGGTGAGTTTCATGTGATGCATGAAGGAAAACAGTTTGTTTATAAATGACGTCAGCAGAACTCAAAGATTCTGTTTGTTTTTATCACAAACACATTTTAATGTTGTACATTTACACGCTTTGTATTCGAGTGTGTGGATTCATAGTGTGACACTGAGTTAAAAATAGAGAAGCAGAAAGTGAACGACCTCAGAGTGAAAACCAGTCTGAGCGTTTCTGTACTGAGAGTTCAGAGAGTCGCTCTGCTCCACTTCTTCTCAACAACAATCGTCTTTGTTCGCAGCTTCTCAGTTTTTTGGTTCGCAGCCAAAACAAAGAAACTGAAAAGCTGCTGGAACATAAATCACCACTAACGACACGTTACAGAGAGCGAGGTGACGAGATCAGACGTGAACACAGCTCCTTTATCTGACTGTTTATATGAACCACGTCCATTTGATTCAACATGCAGTGATGTGGATCCATGATGTGGATCCATGATGTGAATCCATGATGTGAATCCATGATGCGGATCCATGATGCGAATCCATGATGCGGATCCATGATGCGGATCCATGATGCGAATCCATGATGAATCCATGATGTGGATCCATGATGCGGATCCATGATGCGGATCCATGATGCGGATCCATGATGCGGATCCATGATGCGGATCCATGATGCGGATCCATGATGCGGATCCATGATGCGAATCCATGATGAATCCATGATGTGGATCCATGATGAATCCATGATGAATCCATGATGTGGATCCATGATGTGGATCCATGATGTGAATCCATGATGCGGATCCATGATGCGGATCCATGATGCGAATCCATGATGAATCCATGATGAATCCATGATGCGAATCCATGATGTGGATCCATGATGCGGATCCATGATGCGGATCCATGATGCGGATCCATGATGCGGATCCATGATGTGGATCCATGATGTGGATCCATGATGAATCCATGATGTGGATCCATGATGCGGATCCATGATGGGAATCCATGATGCGGATCCATGATGCGGATCCATGATGCGGATCCATGATGGGAATCCATGATGCGGATCCATGATGCGGATCCATGATGCGGATCCATGATGCGGATCCATGATGCGGATCCATGATGCGGATCCATGATGCGGATCCATGATGTGGATCCATGATGTGAATCCATGATGCGGATCCATGATGCGGATCCATGATGTGAATGTGTGTATTGGCTGTTTTCTCTCCTGCAGTCCTGAAACCGTCAGCAGCTCGTCTCATCCTGCAAACAGCTGATCGAAACACGGTGATGCTCTTTACTTTCACGCCGCCTCGTGTCCACAGGCGTGTTCCCTGCTGGACCGGACCGGCGCTGCTCGCCTGTTCAGACCGACACACTTTCTGTTGAATCACAAGAACAGCTCAGTGAAAAGTTTCTGAGGACGTTTTAAAGAAAGAGTCCAGCAGCACACAGGACGTGTCTTCATTTGGACTCCACAGTGTTTAGACTTTCTCAGAGTTGCGTCACGTCGGTCGACCCTGATTTCTATCAAGTCAGCAGAATTCACCTTCATGCAAACGAGGAGCGGCGACGTGACGGCGTCTCCTGAAACACGACGCGCTGCTCTGAGAACGACAGCTTCTGACAGAGACAACGGACGAGAGGCGAGGGAACGACACGTTTGGCTATTTCCTGTTTTATTTTGTAGATCTTTCCTCGTGCGTCGTGTTTTTACCTTCCACTTCCTGTTTGTCCTTCTTCCTTCCTGTCGTCTTCTTTCATAGATGGAGTGTAAATGGTGACATCAGTGTAAACAGTGTTCAACAGACACAACTGACACTTTCACAAGGAGACAAACAGCTTCATGTTCTGGTTTAATGCTGAATCCACTAGAAGGTGAAGCAGTCGTCGTCGTTTCACAAAGTTGAAGTTTCTCCTCTTAATCACACATTTGTGAACGGAGTCTGGTGACTTCCTGTTCGATGTTCTGACCCGTCTTGCTGCTGATGAAGTTTGTGCCGTCTGCTGTCGAGAGAAACGTTCTCGAATTGCTGTAAATGATTGTTAATAATGATCGGACGCGTTATCCTGCAGGACAGGAACGTGAACATCGTTTCCTGTGATGTCATCTTCAGATTAGTCGGACTGTGGCGTCACAGAGCTGCTGGAGCTGGTCGTTAATCCACCTGATATAACATCATTTCTCTCATCTGTTGGTTTACTGAACCAACCACGACGGACCAGAACCTCTTGTACAGCTGCTACTGTCTGCTCATAGATGAGTCAGAAGAAGAGAATCGTGTTTCAAGAAGAAGAAGAAGAAGAAGAAGAAGAGTGTTATCAGCCATCGTGATCACGTCTTGACGCTCCAAATCCTTCGTTCGTCCTGGTCAGGTTACTGAGCTCTGACAGGAGACGTCTTTAATGATCACAGATCAAATGGCTTTATTACTTATTACTATTTATTTTACCACAGGTTGCTGTCGTTCTCCAACCTGTGTGTGTGTGTGTGTGTGTGTGTGTGTGTGAGTGTGTGTGTGTGTGTGTGTGTGTGTGTGACCTGTAACCTGTTGGATGTGTGGTGAATAGGTGGAGGTGTGTGTGTGGTGAACAGGTGGGGGCGTGTGTGCTGTCACTGTGTGGAGTTTAATGAATGGCCGCTATGTGAATCTGGCACAGAGAGTTGATCCATCGCCAGCAGCAGATTCAGTTCTGAACTGAGGAATGAAAACATGCGTCTGTGATTGATGGGCAGCGATCTGCTGTCACACGCAGCAGCTTCTGGCCTGCAGCCTCGCAGGCTCTGAACCCTCAACCACCTACAGACTCGTGTCTCTGCACGCAGCAGCTCAGCGCTCGTATGACAGCGTCTATACCTGCAGCTATAAGCTGCATGAACACTGATGATTCAAACTGCTGACTGTGGTTACTTTGATTCCACTGATTCGTTCAGCTCAGACTGAAACTACAGACACAGATCTGTAGAATATAGATGTGCAGGATTGATTTGTGTTTTTTCAGTCCAGTCGTTCAGACTCCACAAACACAGCAGGTGAACAGTTGAACATTTCTGGAGCTTCACAGTAAAAATGCTCCAAACCTCCATTGAAGCTTTGCAGAATCAGCTGTTAGCACTTCCTGTCAGCGGTGAAGCTGTGGACGTACACACAGCTTCACTGGATCACTGTGGTGCTGAAGAAAACTTACAGACAGACGTCGCCTGACTTCCTTCATCAGGAGACGATGGGTGAGTTTGACGGTCTGGGTGAACTGCTCCTTTAAAGTAGACTCTAATCAAGATGGCGGACGGACTGACGGACAGCGCTGCTGCCGGCTGTGTCTCAGTTCAGGGTCTGCATCCTCTGAAGGACTCGGCCTTTGAGGTCTTTGAAGGCGAGTCCTTCAGAGAGACCTTGTTAACCTCGTCAGCCGTTGTTAAATGAGACGGTCTAGTCTTTGGAACATTTCCTGGTTTCGAGCTCAGAAAGAATCTTGGGATATGTGAGGCCACGAAGGATCGTAGCGAGGATCGTAAAGAGGGAAAGAAGGAGCATCTGGAGGAGCCTTCAGACTGGGACAGACTTAATTTGATGTAACTGACCTTCAATTGTTCCTCTGAAGGATGCAGACCTGAACTGGACACAGCAGGTGTCTTCATGTTAACTTGCTCTCTTCTTTATTTTAGCTGACTGTCAGAAAGTCTCGCAGCACATTCAGGTCACCTGTTGTTCAGGTGTTGAGCCTCTTGATTGATGATCGAGAGCAGCGAGAGGCGTTTCCCTCACGGCCAATCAGGCTGTGGAGACGCCCTTAATGAAGGCTTAGCGGAGGTGATGACTGACACACTAACAGAGTGCTGAGAGACAACAGGAAGAGGCTGTGTTCAAACTGAGATGTGTTGCTCTCTTGTTTTAAATATCAGAAACATCAGATGTCTCCATACAGCTCGTCTGCTGGAGAGAACACATCACTAACTGATCTCAGACCAGATGTAACCCTGTACAGGCGGTCGAGCTCGTGCATGATAACACTTCATCAGCAGCTTCAGTGAAGACTTCAGCTGAATAAAGGCTGTACATAACATCTGTCCACATCTGTCTGGTGTCCGGCGTTCTGGCGTTCTGGCCCTCAGATCTGAAGACTGACGACTGTTTTGTATCTGCACGCGGTCCGACAGACTTCCTGTTTAGCGCCTGGCTAACTTGAACAGAGATAAAACTGCGACACTTGTAGACGAACGGATCAGCGCTGCCTTGCTCAGGGGCTCTGTCATGCAGCAGGTTGGATCCCTGGTTTCTTTCCTCTGCTGACTTTCTGACCCCGTCGCTGCAGCCACGCCTCCACTCTGAATGGAACTTAAGCTCTTTAAACCGTCTGTCACTCAACTCCAACAATGAGCTCCACCTTCATGTTCCCAGCTGATCAGGAATCTGAACCATTCCTCAGATGGAAATAACAAACAGGCCTGAAGTCAGAGACACAGCTTGCTGATCTGGACAGTGTCTGTCTGTGTCCCTGGTGGAAGACGGACAGAGACTGTAGACATTTTTTTCTTTTTCTTTTTATGTCAACTAGTGCAGTGCCCGTAAGAAACGTGTATTCCTATAGAAAAGTGGGAGGTTAAGTAGCTTTTTCATGGATGGCCAAATGAGGCTGTGTTTGAAGGTGGGACGTCAGGGATATTTAGGTTTGTTGTGAAATCTGATGTTCCAGGGTATAATTGGCTGTTTTTTACTATTTTTGATTTTGCCATTATATTTCACCTTAAAAGCTATTTACTTGGTGTCATTATTTTCAGCACAACTTCACATGTGTAACTGTACAGTTATTTTTTCATTTTGACATACTGTATTAACACAATGGACCTAAAATCACAAAAAAAACATAAAATCCGAGTAGAAAAAGTTTTTTTACTGTGAAAACCACAAATATGTTTAACAAACCATTTTTATTTACTTATAATGCAAATATAAATTGTTGTTTGCTAAATTTGTGCATACATTTAAAAAATGTACAAAGTTATATGTAACTATTTACATTTAAATGCAGGCAATGCTCAGGTCTGCCTGAGCTCCTTCCAGCTGAATGAAGAGCTGCACTGCCTGCTCCACATTCAGCTTCTCCTCATTGTTCTGACTCATTAAACAAAAAAACGACTCCACTACTCACTAAACACACTACACCAGACACTACATAACACACTAACTACACACTCCAAACATGCTAAATGTCACAAATCTCTCAACTCTCAATATCGCTGTCTCTACACAGACCGTCGTTGCCTGTCAATCATCCGCCTACGTCCCTCCCACAACTTCCTGTTCCTCAACAACCAAACTTGCTGCTTGGACACTTTCGTGACAAAAGCCCGTTTTTACCGTTTCTTCTGCACCAGACACAAAGCAAACGTGACGGCAATGTTCGCGAAAAAGCGTGGCGGACATTATTTACCCTAAGTCTGGTTTTGGACATGCCGGTGGGTCCGGTCCGTCGCCTCGGGAGGTGGGCCGTGCAGCTAGCGGCTAGCGGCTGATCCTGATCCGCAGAGATATTTGACTAACAGACACATACACACACACACAGACAGACAGACAGAGATTCCTTGCTTTTATAGAGAGATGTTTGTTTTTTGATATTCTGTGATGTTATTCTGTGATTTTATGCTTTTATCCTATGTAAAGTAACCTTGGGTGACTTGAAAGGCGCCATCAAACAAATAAAATGTATTATTATTATTATTATTATTATTATTATCATCACACCAGAACGAAGCTGCAGGTTCACCCTGCTTCAACAGGTTTAGTTAGGCGTAACAGGCTCACACTTCAGCGCTGCTCTGCTGCAGGTTGACACTCAGCGCTGTAGCCACTTTGGAGTAAAGATGTTTTACTTCCAAACTGACAATATATCTGATTAGTGTGGACATCTCCGAGGACATTTATGAGCTGCAGAGAGAAAGAAATTAGGACACAGACATGTCAGGAAAGTGGGGCCATTCCACAGTTGTAGGATGAAGGGACATTTTAGCAGCTCAGAGACACTTTGGGGACATTTTTTTGGAAAGGGGGAGAATATTTGTGATTAGTGAGGATCTGTGGAATATTAGAGGATGCAGCGAGGACCAGTCAATACGTGTCTGTCTGTATCAAACACCTCATCACAGGTGAGTTAACGGTGTCACTGAGTGAATGACAGGTGAGCTGATTGTGTCTGTAGATGGAAGTGAATCTAAAAAGAGTCTTTGTAAAGTTGAACTACAGTTTTTACTGTGAAAAAATAAGGGCCGACTTTAAAACAGCTGTTTTTTGAATGGAGTTTGGTTTGTGTCTGACTCCAAAAAGTCTGTATTTTCTTTCCCTTGTGAGAGGGTTAGTTTCAGAACTTCGCTTCATGCCTTCTACTCTGTGACACTTTAGATTTACATCATGTGTCTCTGCAGTTTGCTTCTCCAGCTCCAGGAGAGAATTCGCCCTCAGCGGCGCCGTCACTTCATTAAACCAGCAGATTTATGAGTGTTTGGAGGGTCAACATGGGCTCTGTGATGTGACAGCAGCCCGGGGCCGGGGAGAGGCTGACGATTCATGAAACTGTAAATGTCACATTTAGCTTTCACTGCTGCTGCTGGAGGCCATGAAACCTGTATGGAGGTCACTGCTCCGGTATGGAGCATCAGTCACATCATGTTCCACTGTACCGCAGAATAGTTCTGATGTGTGTGATCAATGTGTCGACCCGCTCATCAAACAGATGAGCTTCAAATAACGAGCAGTGACATGAAGAGCCAGAAGCCCCGAGTCAGCCTCAGGCCCGACGAGTCTCTGCACTGCTCTGTACTGGGGCTGGTACTGTTGGTTCTGGTGGCACTGTTGGTTCTGGTGATGCTAGTGGCGCTGTTGGTTCTGGTGATGCTGTTGGTTCTGATGGTGCTGTTGGTTCTGGTGTGTGCTGTTGGTTCTGGGGGTGCTGTTGGTTCTGGTGGCCCTGTTGGTTCTGGTGACGCTGTTTGTTCTGATGGTGTTGTTGGTTCTGGTGTGTGCTGTTGGTTCTGATGGTGCTGTTGGTTCTGGTGTGTGCTGTTGGTTCTGATGGTGCTGTTGGTTCTGATGGTGTTGTTGGTTCTGGCGTGTGCTGTTGGTTCTGGGGGTGCTGTTGGTTCTGGTGGTGCTGTTGGATCTTGTGGTTCTGGTGGCACTGTTAGTTCTGGTGGCGCTGTTGGTTTTGGTGGTGCTGTTGGTTCTGGTGGTTCTGATGGTGCTGTTGGTGCTTGTGGCGCTGTTGGTTCTGGTGGTTCTGGTGGCACTGTTGGTTCTGGTGGTGTTGTTGGTTCTGGTGACGCTGTTGGTTCTGGTGGTGTTGTTGGTTCTGGTGTGTGCTGTTGGTTCTGATGGTGCTGTTGGTTCTGGTGTGTGCTGTTGGTTCTGATGGCGCTGTTGGTTCTGGTGGCACTGTTGGTTCTGGTGGTGTTGTTGGTTCTGGTGACGCTGTTGGTTCTGGTGGTGTTGTTGGTTCTGGTGACGCTGTTGGTTCTGATGGTGCTGTTGGTTCTGGTGGCGCTGTTGGTTCTGGTGACGCTGTTGGTTCTGATGGTGCTGTTGGTTCTGGTGGCGCTGTTGGTTCTGGTGACGCTGTTGGTTCTGATGGTGCTGTTGGTTCTGGTGGCGCTGTTGGTTCTGGTGACGCTGTTGGTTCTGGGGGTGCTGTTGGTTCTGGTGGCGCTGTTGGTTCTGATGGTGCTGTTGGTTCTGGGGTGCTAGTGACGCTGTTGGTTCTGGTGATGCTGTTGGTTCTGATGGTGCTGTTGGTTCTGGTGGCGCTGTTGGTTCTGATGGCGCTGTTGGTTCTGGTGTGTGCTGTTGGTTCTGGTGTGTGCTGTTGGTTCTGGGGGTGCTGTTGGTTCTGGTGGCCCTGTTGGTTCTGGTGACGCTGTTTGTTCTGATGGTGTTGTTGGTTCTGGTGTGTGCTGTTGGTTCTGATGGTGCTGTTGGTTCTGGTGTGTGCTGTTGGTTCTGATGGTGCTGTTGGTTCTGATGGTGTTGTTGGTTCTGGCGTGTGCTGTTGGTTCTGGGGGTGCTGTTGGTTCTGGTGGTGCTGTTGGATCTTGTGGTTCTGGTGGCACTGTTAGTTCTGGTGGCGCTGTTGGTTTTGGTGGTGCTGTTGGTTCTGGTGGTTCTGATGGTGCTGTTGGTGCTTGTGGCGCTGTTGGTTCTGGTGGTTCTGGTGGCACTGTTGGTTCTGGTGGTGTTGTTGGTTCTGGTGACGCTGTTGGTTCTGGTGGTGTTGTTGGTTCTGGTGTGTGCTGTTGGTTCTGATGGTGCTGTTGGTTCTGGTGTGTGCTGTTGGTTCTGATGGCGCTGTTGGTTCTGGTGGCACTGTTGGTTCTGGTGGTGTTGTTGGTTCTGGTGACGCTGTTGGTTCTGGTGGTGTTGTTGGTTCTGGTGACGCTGTTGGTTCTGATGGTGCTGTTGGTTCTGGTGGCGCTGTTGGTTCTGGTGACGCTGTTGGTTCTGATGGTGCTGTTGGTTCTGGTGGCGCTGTTGGTTCTGGTGACGCTGTTGGTTCTGGGGGTGCTGTTGGTTCTGGTGGCGCTGTTGGTTCTGATGGTGCTGTTGGTTCTGGGGTGCTAGTGACGCTGTTGGTTCTGGTGATGCTGTTGGTTCTGATGGTGCTGTTGGTTCTGGTGGCGCTGTTGGTTCTGATGGCGCTGTTGGTTCTGGTGTGTGCTGTTGGTTCTGGTGTGTGCTGTTGGTTCTGGGGGTGCTGTTGGTTCTGGTGGCCCTGTTGGTTCTGGTGACGCTGTTTGTTCTGATGGTGTTGTTGGTTCTGGTGTGTGCTGTTGGTTCTGATGGTGCTGTTGGTTCTGGTGTGTGCTGTTGGTTCTGATGGTGCTGTTGGTTCTGATGGTGTTGTTGGTTCTGGCGTGTGCTGTTGGTTCTGGGGGTGCTGTTGGTTCTGGTGGTGCTGTTGGATCTTGTGGTTCTGGTGGCACTGTTAGTTCTGGTGGCGCTGTTGGTTTTGGTGGTGCTGTTGGTTCTGGTGGTTCTGATGGTGCTGTTGGTGCTTGTGGCGCTGTTGGTTCTGATGGTGTTGTTGGTTCTGGTGGTGCTGTTGGATCTTGTGGTTCTGGTGGCACTGTTAGTTCTGGTGGCGCTGTTGGTTTTGGTGGCACTGTTGGTTCTGGTGATGCTAGTGGCGCTGTTGGTTCTGGTGATGCTGTTGGTTCTGATGGTGCTGTTGGTTCTGGTGGCCCTGTTGGTTCTGGTGACGCTGTTTGTTCTGATGGTGTTGTTGGTTCTGGTGTGTGCTGTTGGTTCTGATGGTGCTTTTGGTTCTGGTGTGTGCTGTTGGTTCTGATGGTGCTGTTGGTTCTGGTGATGCTGTTGGTTCTGATGGTGTTGTTGGTTCTGGCGTGTGCTGTTGGTTCTGGGGGTGCTGTTGGTTCTGGTGGTGCTGTTGGAACTTGTGGTTCTGGTGGCACTGTTAGTTCTGGTGGCGCTGTTGGTTTTGGTGGTGCTGTTGGTTCTGGTGGTTCTGATGGTGCTGTTGGTGCTTGTGGCGCTGTTCGTTCTGGTGGTTCTGGTGGCACTGTTGGTTCTGGTGGCGCTGTTGGTTCTGGTGGCACTGTTGGTTCTGGTGGTGTTGTTGGTTCTGGTGACGCTGTTGGTTCTGGTGGTGCTGTTGGTTCTGGTGGCGCTGTTGGTTCTGGTGACGCTGTTGGATCTGGTGGTGCTGTTGGTTCTGGTGTGTGCTGTTGGTTCTGGGGGTGCTGTTGGTTCTGGTGGCGCTGTTGGTTCTGATGGTGCTGTTGGTTCTGGTGGCGCTGTTGGTTCTGGTGACGCTGTGTGATCTGGTGGTGCTGTTGGTTCTGGTGTGTGCTGTTGGTTCTGGGGGTGCTGTTGGTTCTGGTGGCGCTGTTGGTTCTGATGGTGCTGTTGGTTCTGGGGTGCTAGTGGCGCTGTTGGTTCTGGTGATGCTGTTGGTTCTGATGGTGCTGTTGGTTCTGGTGGCGCTGTTGGTTCTGATGGTGCTGTTGGTTCTGGTGTTTGCTGTTGGTTCTGGGGGTGCTGTTGGTTCTGGTGGCCCTGTTGGTTCTGGTGACACTGTTTGTTCTGATGGTGTTGTTGGTTCTGGTGTGTGCTGTTGGTTCTGATGGTGCTGTTGGTTCTGGTGATGCTGTTGGTTCTGATGGTGTTGTTGGTTCTGGTGTGTGCTGTTGGTTCTGGTGGTGCTGTTGGATCTTGTGGTTCTGGTGGCACTGTTCTGGTGGCGCTGTTGGTTTTGGTGGTGCTGTTGGTTCTGGTGGTTCTGATGGTGCTGTTGGTGCTTGTGGCGCTGTTGGTTCTGGTGGTTCTGGTGGCACTGTTGGTTCTGGTGATGCTGTTAGTTCTGATGGCGCTGTTGGTTCTGGTGGCACTGTTGGTTCTGGTGGTGTTGTTGGTTCTGGTGACGCTGTTGGTTCTGGTGACGCTGTTGGTTCTGATGGTGCTGTTGGTTCTGGTGGCGCTGTTGGTTCTGGTGACGCTGTTGGATCTGGTGGTTCTGTTGGTTCTGGTGTGTGCTGTTGGTTCTGATGGTGCTGTTGGTTCTGGTGTGTGCTGTTGGTTCTGATGGTGCTGTTGGTTCTGGTGGCCCTGTTGGTTCTGGTGACGCTGTTGGTTCCGATGGTGTTGTTGGTTCTGGTGTGTGCTGTTGGTTCTGATGGTGCTGTTGATTCTGGTGTGTGCTGTTGGTTCTGGTGTGTGCTGTTGGTTCTGATGGTGCTGTTGGTTCTGGTGTGTGCTGTTGGTTCTGATGGTGCTGTTGGTTCTGGTGTGTGCTGTTGGTTCTGGTGGTGCTGTTGGTTCTGGTGGTGCTGTTGGTTCTGGTGATGCTGTTGGTTCTGATGGTGTTGTTGGTTCTGATGGTGTTGTTGGTTCTGGTGTGTGCTGTTGGTTCTGGTGGTGCTGTTGGATCTTGTGGTTCTGGTGGCACTGTTAGTTCTGGTGGTGCTGTTGGTTTTGCTGGTGCTGTTGGTTCTGGTGGTTCTGATGGTGCTGTTGGTGCTTGTGGCGCTGTTGGTTCTGGTGGTTCTGGTGGCACTGTTGGTTCTGGTGATGCTGTTGGTTCTGGTGGCACTGTTGGTTCTGGTGGTGTTGGTTCTGATGGTGCTGTTGGTTCTGGTGGCGCTGTTGGTTCTGGTGACACTGTTGGTTCTGATGGTGCTGTTGGTTCTGGTGGCGCTGTTGGTTCTGGTGACGCTGTTGGATCTGGTGGTGCTGTTGGTTCTGGTGTGTGCTGTTGGTTCTGATGGTGCTGTTGGTTCTGGTGTGTGTTGTTGGTTCTGGTGTGTGCTGTTGGTTCTGGTGGTGCTGTTGGCTCTGGTGACGCTGTTGGATCTGATGGTGTTGTTGATTCTGGTGGTGTTGGTTCTGGTGGTGTTGTTGGTTCTGGTGGCGCTGTTGGTTCTGGTGACACTGTTGGTTCTGATGGTGCTGTTGGTTCTGGTGGCGCTGTTGGTTCTGGTGACGCTGTTGGATCTGGTGGTGCTGTTGGTTCTGGTGTGTGCTGTTGGTTCTGATGGTGCTGTTGGTTCTGGTGTGTGCTGTTGGTTCTGGGGGTGCTGTTGGTTCTGGTGGCCCTGTTGGTTCTGGTGACGCTGTTGGTTCCGATGGTGTTGTTGGTTCTGGTGTGTGCTGTTGGTTCTGGTGGTGCTGTTGGTTCTGGTGACGCTGTTGGATCTGATGGTGTTGTTGGTTCTGGTGTGTGCTGTTGGTTCTGGTGGAACCGTTGGTTCTGGTGGTGCTAGGGGCACTGTTATCTGTGGAAGTTTGAATCCGTGGACGTTTGAATCCGTGGACGTTTGAATCTGTGGACGTTTGAATCTGTGGACGTTTGAATCCGTGGACGTTTGAATCTGTGGACGTTTGAATCTGTGGACGTTTGAATCCGTGGACGTTTGAATCCGTGGACGTTTGAATCTGTGGACGTTTGAATCTGTGGACGTTTGAATCTGTGGATGTTTGAATCTGTGGAGGTTTGAATCTGTGGACGTTTGAATCCGTGGACATTTTAATGTATGGAGGTTCGAATCTGTGGACGTTTGAATCTGTGGACATTTTAATGTATGGAGGTTTGAATCTGTCGACGTTTGAATCCGTGGACGTTTGAATCCGTGGACGTTTGAATCCGTGGAGGTTCGAATCCGTGGACGTTTGAATCCGTGGAGGTTTGAATCTATGGAGGTTTGAATCTGTGGACGTTTGAATCTGTGGACGTTTGAATGTGTGGAGGTTTGAATCCGTGGACGTTTGAATCCGTGGACGTTTGAATCCGTGGACGTTTGAATCTGTGGAGGTTCGAATCCGTGGACGTTTGAATCCGTGGACGTTTGAATCTGTGGAGGTTCGAATCCGTGGACGTTTGAATCCGTGGAGGTTTGAATCTATGGAGGTTTGAATCTGTGGACGTTTGAATCTGTGGACGTTTGAATGTGTGGAGGTTTGAATCCGTGGAAGTTTGAATCCGTGGACGTTTGAATCCGTGGAGGTTTGAATCTGTGGACGTTTGAATCTGTGGAGGTTTGAATCTGTGGAGTTTTGAATCTGTGGAGGTTTGAATCTGTGGAGGTTTGAATCTGTGGAGGTTTGAATCTGTGGAGGTTTGAATCTGTGGACGTTTGAATCTGTGGAGTTTTGAATCTGTGGACGTTTGTATCTGTGGATGTTTGAATCTGTGGAGTTTTGAATCTGTGGAGGTTTGAATCTGTGGACGTTTGAATCTGTGGAGGTTTGAATCTGTGGAGGTTTGAATCTGTCTTCACTTCACAGGCTGTTTGTGAGCTGAGCTGTGGTTTCTGACTGATTCCAACAGAAGCTCGTTAAATGTTTACAGCCTGGTTAGTTTCTGTTGGTTCTGTCTGACTGCATTCATTCATTGATTCACCTGCACAGAGACAAACAACATAAACACAATGTGAACACAATAAAACACGACAATAAACTGAAGCTGTCTCGTAAAACTACCAGTCCACTGTTCAGGTGTCTTCGGGTGACGAGCAGAGACTTTGTCACGCACATCTGAACGTTTGACTAAAGAAATGTGGGGAAACATTTAAATCATGACTCACAAACTCTTCTGAAAGTTTTTACATTTTGTTTCCCACGAGAAAACCAACTCAATCAAATCATGCAAATGATCCTGACGCCAACACGGATTAAAGAAACAACCTGAGACGCTTCAGCTGTCCTGATAGCCAGAGGGGTCGTAGAGAATACCTGAGCCGGGCTGACAGAAGGATGAAATCTGTCCTGATCCGGGCGTGAAGCAGCCTGCAGAACCCGGCTCAGCAGAGGGTAGAGAGAAGGAAGTGATGGTGTTTGAGGCCCAGCAGGGGGCAGCACCGTCACTCCTATGGGTTTAAAGCAACTTCATTCAAAACTCCATTTAAGTTCACACACATTTAAGATTGAACACATCTGGACTCTAACCTGGAACATGTTGGATTTCTGTCTGTCAGTGTGAACAGTTTGTGATGTTTACTCATCTTTATGAGGTTTTATTGAGCCTGACTGTTGGTACATTTATCAATCAGTGGGTTATTAAACTAATTAGCTCTGGTGATCATTAAAGTCTTTCTTCCTGCTACCAGCTGAACACAGGTGAACATTTTCTGTTTTTCTTTGAATTGATTTGAATTATTTTGTATTTTCGAGCAAATACCAATTAATCGTTAATCAGTTTAGTCGTTTGGCCTAAAATGTGTTCGGGTCACTGTCAGTGTTTATGAGCTGACTGCAGGGTGAAGAACCAGAACCACTCCAGCTGATTGACAGGTTGTCAGAATTTCCGATTAATCGTTCAGCTCTTCAATTTGTTCTGTTTTTATAATAAAAAATGAATAAATAAATAAATAATGATGATGATGATAATAATAATAATAATAATAATAATAATAATAATAATAATAATAATAATAATAATAAAAATGTAACCCTGTCAACAGTCACTGACCTTATCTACTGTGAGCTACTCAGTTTACTCACTATATAGATGTGACTTAGACTAACGTGCGGGCCACTCTGGACTCTGGACTGGTTTCTGACTCTGTGCTGGAGTTGACTCTGACTCTGACTCTGTACTGGACCAGACTCTGGACTCCGGACTGGACTGGTTTCTGACTCTGTACTGGACCAGACTCTGACTCCCAGTCAGGACTGGATTCTGACCTGGACTCTAGACCAGACTCTGACTCTGTACTGGACTGGTCTCTGACTCTGGACTGGACTCTGACTCTGTCTCTAGACTGGACTCTGACTCTGGACTCTGACTCTGGACTGGACTTGACTCTGACTCTGGAATGGACTGGATTCTGACTCTGGACTGGACTGGACTCTGACTCTGGAATGGACTGGACTCTGACTCTGGACTGGACTGGACTCTGACTCTGGAATGGACTGGACTCTGATTTTGGACTGGACTCTGTCTGTCACTCTGGTCTGGACCAGGGTCTGACTCTGACTCTGACTCTAGACTCTAGACTCTGGACTGGACTTTGACTCTGTACTGGATTGGACTCTGACTCTGGACTCTGTACTCTGGACTGGACTGTGACTCTGTACTGGATTGGTCTCTGACTCTGACTCTGACTCTGACTCTAGACTCTAGACTCTAGACTCTGGACTGGACTTTGACTCTGTACTGGATTGGACTCTGACTCTGGACTCTGTACTCTGGACTGGACTGTGACTCTGTACTGGATTGGACTCTGACTCTGACTCTGGACCAGGTTCTGACTCTGACTCTGGACCAGGTTCTGACACTGACTCTACATTGGTTGGAATGTTTTTGTACTTCTTACATCATATTTCTGTTTGTTTACAGTTTTCTTCAGATGAGACGAATTAAAACATAAAATGATTTAATGTTGAATCTTCAGGTGAAGTGATGTCACACATGACCCCTCTCAGCTTCCGTACTTATCTTTGATGCGTCTCTACGTCTCTTCTCTGTTTCTTTGATCCTGTGTATTTGTACTCAGCTGCAGTACTCGTTTGTACTTCATGTATTTAAAGTTATTGTACATAAGGACACAAACATCAGACATTCTTTGGACTCTCATTTTATTTCTTGTTGCACATCAGATTCAGATCATCACTGAGCGATGATGATGATAATGATGATGATGATGATGATGATGGGCCGGCGCCCTCTGCTGCAGCTCAGCGGTAGGAGCGACCAGAGATGGCGGAGGCGGAGGAGGAGGTGGAGGAGGACACCACCTTCCCATCAACCACCTCCTCCACGACTGTCACAACGCGCTTGGTCGTAGTGGAAGTAGAAGACGAGGAGTTGAGGGAGGTGACACTGTCGGCCAATCAGAAAACAGAAGAGTTAGAAGGATAGCCGAGAACTTCCTGCTTCTAATATTTACATTTTGACTTCAATTGTAACTGATTACTCACTACTTACCTGATCACTGAGTACTACAGTTATTATTCACACACTACTTCTTTCTTTTCTGTTTTCTTTGAAGCCTCGCCCCCCTCAGGTGTGACCCTGTCTCACCTGGAGCTCGCCTCTCCGTCCAGCAGCCTCCTGTACTCTGCGATCTCCATCTCCAGTCTGGTCTTGATGTCCAGCAGCATCTGGTACTCCTGTCCCTGTCTCTCCAGGTCGGCCCTCAGCTGCACCAACTGCTCCTCCAGCGACGTCACCTGAAGGACGAGCAGAACAAAGTCTTCATCGAGTGTCCGACGAGAAACGTGAAACGGTTCGACGCCACGATTCACGCTGTGTTTTCTGCCTCACCTGCATCTGGTACCCTGACAGCTGCATGGAGTAGCGGCTTTGTATCTCAGCCAGATTTCCCTCCAGAGACGATTTCTGCACAGAGAAGCAGAACGTGAACATGAAGTGTTTTACAGCGAGATGTGAGTGGTGTCACTTCCTGTCTGATGCTCACCATGCCCAGCAGCGACTGCAGCTCGATCTGCAGAGACTGCAGCGTCCGTTTGACCTCCGTGACCTCTGACCTGGATGTCTGCAGCGTCTGAGTCTGAGTGACCACTTCTTTGTTCAGAGACTCCGTCTGCACAACACACACACACACACACACAAACACACAGTCAACACATGCACATAATTTACAGGTAATCTCTACGTCCACAGGAAGTGATGTCACGGCGTTACCTTGGACGTGAACCAGGCCTGCAGCTCCTTCTGGTTCTTGGTGGCGATGCCCTCGTAGTGCTCTCTGATCTCCGCCATGATCCTGGAGAGGTCCTCTCCCGGAGCGGCGTCCACCTCCACGTGCACCTGGCCGCTCATCTGAGCGCGCATCGCCAGCAGCTCCTGCAGGAAACACGACACATGAGCGGGGTCGCACTGACAGGTCCGTCAGAAACTGCTGCTGGTTCTCAGGCTCAGAGTGTTAGAGTGTGTGTGTGTGTGTGTGTGTGTGTGTGATCTGAACTGATCGGATCATTGATGTGCAGGATCACGCTGCTGTTAAATAATGATTCAGGTTTAAATGATTAGATTAGTTTCAGTTTACATATTTAATCTCTATATTTATAATGTGTTTATAATATTGATATTTCTGCTGCTCTCTCACCTCCTCGTGGTTCTTCTTCAGGTAGATCAGCTCCTCCTTCAGACCCTCGATCTGCATCGTCAGGTCTCCCTTCGCCATGTTCAGCTCGTCCAGGACCCTCTTCAGCCCGCCGATGTCGGCCTCCACCGATAGACGCATGGCCAGCTCGTTCTCATACCTGGAGGAGGAGAAGGAGGAGGAGGAGGAGGAGGCGGAGGAGGATAAGGAGGAGGAGGAGGAGGTTGAGGAGGAGGTGGAGGAGGATAAGGAGGAGGAGGTGGAGGAGGAGAGGAGGAGGAGGAGGAGGAGGAGGAGGAGGAGGAGAAGGAGGAGGAGAAGGAGGAGGAGGTGAGTGACAGTGCTGTGTGAACATCACAGACTCTGTTCTGAGTCTGTTATTAATATATTAATATAAAAAGTAACTCACACTGTCAACATTTGTACTTATACTCTGAGTATTATATACCAACACTACTTCTACCACACACCACACACACACACACACACACACACACACACACACAGACACACATACACACACACACCACACACACACACACACACAGACACACATACACCTTTGCTGCTTATTTGAATGTTGTAAAACGTATTCAATTAAAAGCAGTGAAACAGCCCTTTATGTCTATTAACAGCTGCTCCACCTGTCCTCACCTCCACCTGTTCACTCTCTGCTCCGATGTGAACAACACTTTCATTCAAACCTCCTCAACACACAGTCTGATCTCAACTGAGCAGGTCTACAGTAACTATAGTTATACAGTTGGTATAGTTAGTATAGTTACTACAGTTAGTATAGTTACTATAGTTACTACAGTAGTATAGTTACTATAGTTACTACAGTAACTGTAGTTATACAGTTAGTATAGTTACTATAGTTACTACAGTTAGCTATAGTTATACAGTTAGTATAGTTACTATAGTTACTACAGTTAGTATAGTTATACAGTTGGTATAGTTACTATAGTTACTACAGTAACTGTAGTAACTACAGTAGCTATAGTTATACAGTTAGTATAGTTACTATAGTTACTACAGTAGCTATAGTTATACAGTTAGTATAGTACTATAGTTACTACAGTAATTGTAGTTACACAGTTACTATAGTTACTACAGTAACTATAGTTACTACAGTTACTGTAGTAACTACAGTTACTGTAGTTACACAGTTACTATAGTTATACAGTTAGTATAGTTACTATAGTTACTACAGTTGGTATAGTTACTATAGTTGCTATAGTTACTATAGTTACTACAGTTACTGTAGTTACTACAGTAACTGTAGTTACGACTGCAGCAGTAAATCATTTGGACTCACTTGGTCCGGAAGTCGTCTGCGGCCAGGCGGGCGTTGTCGATGCTCAGGTGGATGGACCCATTCAGCCTGATGGCGGCCTGAATCTGGAGAGAACAAACAGAACATCATCAGAACCAGAACCAGAACCAGAGGATGGAGTCAGCTGTGAGGATGAGGAGGGGGTCTACCTTGCCGGTGATGTCAGCGATGGTGGCGTAGTAGGCGCTGTAGTCCCTGGTGGATGGGCCGACCTTGCTCTCCACGAACTGCCTGATCTTCAGCTCCAGCTCGGCGTTGGCCTTCTCCAGGGAGCGCACCTTGGCCAGGTAGGTGGCCAGACGGTCGTTCAGGTTCTGCATGGTGAACTTCTCGTTGCCGATGACGCTGTTGTCCATGCCGGAGACGCTGTAGCTCATGGAGGCTGAGTATCCTCCTCCACCGTAGCCACCGCCGCCACCACCCATGGAGGCAGAGGAGATACGGCTTCCATAACCACCTGCTCCTCCGTACACACTGCCAGCCTTCATGGAGATCCGTGAACCTCCACCGACGCCGATCAGGGAGCCGCTGGAGCCTCCCATGGAGGTCCTGACTGACCTGGAGGAAGAACGAGTCGAGAAGGACATGATGGATAGATGCTGTCTTCTGCTGTGGCTGGAGACGACACAGAGAGGAGAGGAGAGTGACGAGCCTCAGGTCTGTCCTCCTATTTAACCTCCTGCAGAGCGTCAATCACTCAGCAAATACCACGGCAACAGGTGAGGCAGGGAGCCAGGTATGTGTTCTGGAGGCCGGTCCTGGGTGTGTCGGGGATGGTCAGGGAAAAATGTAACCTTCAAACCTGCCTGACAATACTGCTGTTTATTTATCAGAGGCTAGGCGTGAGGTCTCGCATCCTGCAGGCTCGGACGACCTTTGATTGTAATTAGTGCGACATGTTGAAACCAAACTATCAAAAGTTCAGTCGATCAGGTAGAGAAGGTTACAGTAAATGTCAACGTCTGTGGAATGTGGGAGGTAATTATACAGTGAGACAACCGCCAGCGAGCGTCAGGACAGTAACAGCCTGTAAACTGTCATGAAACAAAGTCTAGTTCACAGGATCGTCACAAATAAACTGTGTTAAACTAATGTTGTTCGAGACAAGAATAAATGTTGGATGAGAACATGAAGACCTGCCGGAGACGGAAAGGAAAAGTTCTGACTGTGTCTGTAACTACAGTGGGCCTGTAGAGACGGACAGCTGTGTGCTGTACCGAGCTCACAGCGACGGGTGATGTTAGTAACGTCAGGATTAAGGCAACGCAAAGTGCTTTACAGAAGCACACACATTACATTAAAATACATTAATAACTGTATTTAAAAGATTAAACAGCTGTGTGATCAGTGAGGCAGGAAGCAGACGTGCAGAACGTTAAATGAGGAGGCCAAGCTTCTAAGGAGGTTCTGAGGAGGTTCTGAGCAGGTTCTGAGGAGGTTCTGAGGAGGTTCTGCTGTGCTGTACAGACAGCACCCTGACAGAGCGGACCTCTGGACTGAAGGTGGGGATGGGGGGTGTTGGAGGGAGTGTTGCTCTGCAGGTGGAGGTGAAGTGTGAACAGAGAGTCTGGAGTCTCCTGCTGCAGACAGAGAGAGACTCTGCTGTCCTGATGTTGGTCAGGAGTTCGTTCCTCCACTGAGGCTCCAGAACACAGAAGAGTCTCGACTTCTCTGAGCAGCTTTGTTTGCTCTCAGTGATGGCGGTACCAGCCGGCCCGCTGATGTAGAACAGTGCAGTGCTCTCTCTGGGCCGTGTGGTCTGAACAGGGTTTGGAGGCAGACGGTACAGTTCTGTTGACGGCCTTGAAGACCAGAACCATCGTCTGGAATCAGATGTGGGCCGCAACAGGAAGTCAGTGGAGGTCACGGAGGAGGCAGGTTGCCAACCGTCCCTTTAAACATGGAATCGTCCTGATTTAGAAACAAAGTTACGCGTCCCGTATTGAGCTTATAAGGGACGCACTTTGTCCCGTATTTCTGTAAGAATCGAAATGGTCTTTAAAATGTCAATGAAATCAATGAATGACAGGGAGTTTTATATGAAAATATACGGTAATCTTACTGCCAGCCCTCTCCTGCTCTGTGACCAATGAGCCGACAGCACACTCACACACGAGAATAACAATGCAGAATCCGGCTCTTCTCATTGGTCGAGGTACTGTCGCTTGCAAGAAGATACCGGAAGACAAGAGACTGAGGCAGCTGGCAAAACAATCCAGCATGGCTCACAACGACACAGGTTCACAGGACACTGCAGACGGTACGCCTTCCACCACGAGCAGTAACGGTACTCCCCGGAGAAAAAAAGAAAAGGCTGCAAAAATACAGACTCGAATGAGAAAAAGAAAATGTGGCTGGAAAAAGTGTAGATAATGTCTGCTGGTGCATTGTTTCTGTAGCCCATGGTGAACTGTTTGACGTGAAACAGCTTCTAGTGGTCGACACATTAAACACGTGAGGGACAACCAGGTGGACCCTTCACTGGTTAGTTGTCCACGGCAACACCAGAGGCAGATATGGTATGTAGAAAAAAAAGAATGTTTTTTAAGTCCAATAAATGTCAGAATTTTATGACCAAATAAATTGTTTAGTGGAATAAACACATACAATTGATAGATGAATACATAAAATAGATCAATAATACATAAAAGTAATACATAGATGAATAAGAGAAATACACTATACTATATACATACATACATACATACAACCTTACACATGTCAGTTCAAACAGTCCATAGATAGATGTAACATGCAGAATTTGTACTGCACAGGCAGTTGATATACTACACATGAACTATATATCAGAAAGAAAACAACTTTCTCTTGTTTTCTGTTATTTTATACTGTTTTGAGTTAAGCAGGAGAGTTCTGTTAAATAAATAAATATTTATTTTATTCTGTCAAGTTAAGCAGGACAGATTTCTGTTAAAAATATCTTTTATTTTGCACAAAAATTTAATTGTTGAATAATTCATTTTCTATGTATTCGTATCACTCAAAAACATGCATCGAATTAAATTCACAGTCGAGTCAAATCATTTAAAAATCGTTTCACACACAAAAAGCCACAAAAGATTTTTTACCAAGCAACGATTAATTCACGTCTTCCACGTTAAAGTTAGCTGGAAGCTAAAGAGGAAGTTAGCCAGCACAGAAGTCTCTGCGGCCTCACAACTCACGAGAGTATTTTATAGAAGAGAAGTTCTTTTGGCTTCATGCACAACTGAACATCTTTCAGGTGAACGCAGACTGAACGCGGTGTTCAGAGTGAAGCGTGTCACAGTCAGACGTGTTTTCAGGCAGTTCTGTTGTTTCAGACAGACGTGAAGGAGCCGTAACTGAGCTGACGCCTGAACTTTGTGGGTGTAAGAAACATTATCACACTGTGATTTGTTGTCCTAAAGGCTTCTCCCCAATTAAAAAAAAAAGGAAAGTTAACCTTCCCACAGAGACTCTCACATCACCACAGCTCCATGTTTAACCTTTAAAATCTTGTTCCAACACGTCCGGCTGCTGTTAAACCTTTCAGAGTCTCCAGAATCATATTATCTACGAAACAGGAGCCAAAAACGCCTGAAGCCCAAACTGTCGACACCAGCGCCACCAGCTCAGGCCCGGAGACCACAGGGAGAGTGTGGATCCTCCTCAGCCAACAGGTCAGATTTCCACTTGTGTCTTAATGTTAATCTCTTGATCCCAGTTGAGTCTCAGGTGGTTTAACTGGGATTCTGTTCTGAGATCTGAGAAGGACGAGACCTTTAAATCAAACTGCTGATGTTGGTGTTTCTGCATTGACGCGTCTTCATGTGTCTCGACTTGTTGGTGAAAACTGAGTAACTGTTTCTGATTCTGCACGCCGGGTCCATAACTCGACACCCAAGCTGTGGGTTTCCCTCGACATGGACCACAATGGTTTTTCTTTTCATGCTACTAAAATATGTGAAAGTTTGGGTCCAGTCCGTCAGAGAGGAAGACGAGAGGACAGAAGACTTCAGATCCATTTAAACACTGAACATCCAGCCAAGAATCCTGAGTTTTAAATATTGAATCATTTCTGTTGGACGACTTTAAACGCAGTCACAAACACGATCTTCACAATAACAGTCACCAACTGCAGACATTGTTTCTGTAATGATCCCAAATCCAGTTCAATAATCCCACAGAGGAACCAGAGTGATGCTAACTTCAGTTAGCTACAGAAACACGTCATCCTGGTTCTACTGCAGAATCAGTCGACCCGGGTATAAATGCACAAAAGAACCGGTCTTCACGGGTTTAAGTTGGATTTTTTTGACCGGTGTAAATTAGAGACAGAAGCATCTGAAGCAGCTCTCTGCTGACAGTAAAGTTCATAAATGTGTGATTAGAATAAAACAGGTGTGTTGACCCGCGAGCTCAAACAGAACCGGCTGCTCTGCTCTGATGGTTCTGGTTTCATAAGAGTACTTCTGAAGGTCGGTGTCGGGTCGGCTCTGAGTCGGTCCTCATCTGACCTCTGCACACTTTCACACTCAGCTCATTGAATCTTTTCTCCGTATCACAGATCTGTGTTTGATCAGGGTAAGTATTTGGACCCGGTCCATCTGTTCGTTCCTCTCCTCTTTGTGACCCACCTCTCCTCATTCCAGCCTTTGTGAAGAACCACACACCCTGTTCAGCGCGTTTCATCTGTCATCAGCGAGCTTCACCACCCTGATGCAACAATCCACGGTTCACATACTGCAGCGAGGTTAACGAGGAGTAATAATAAAACTGCTGGCGACGCTCGGTTTGCAACTGTCACTAAATCTTAGAACTTTAATGTGAACTAACCAGTTTCTACACCCTGATGCTCAGATCCACTTTCTCTGAGTCTCGACTCAATGACAGCAGTGTTGCTGAGAGCCAAGTCATCACTCACCTGAGCATCAGTCCCAGTAATCCACCTGTGCAGGCCCGGCCCGACTTTCTGCAGACGTACCTGAGTCGCTTCGGCTCAGCTCACCTGCCGCAGTGTTGATTTATCCAGTTCAACAGGAAATTAAGTTTCGATAAATATCAGAGGAGTGAAAAGTTCAGCACAGGTTGAAGTAGACTTGCTCGCATGCATCGGTTCTATGGAAACAGAGAACTGGACGCCTGCAAACTCACTGTGGAAAGAAATGAAGCAGTGTAGCTTCAAACTTCCAAATTGTTTAGTGTGCACAGTGTGAACAGGACACAGTGTGAACAGGACACAACAGGACACAACAGGACACAGTGTGAACGGGACACAGTGTGAACAGGACACAACAGGACACAGTGTGAACAGGACACAACAGGACACAGTGTGAACAGGACACAGTGTGAACAGGACACAACAGGACACAACAGGACACAGTGTGAACAGGACACAGTGTGAACAGGACACAACAGGACACAGTGTGAACAGGACACAGTGTGAACAGGACACAAGGCCAGTGTGAACAGGACACAACAGGACACAGTGTGAACAGGACACAGTGTGAACAGGACACAACAGGACACAGTGTGAACAGGACACAACAGGACACAGTGTGAACAGGACACAACAGGACACAGTGTGAACAGGACACAGTGTGAACAGGACACAACAGGACACAGTGTGAACAGGACACAACAGGACACAGTGTGAACAGGACACAACAGGACACAGTGTGAACAGGACACAACAGGACACAGTGTGAACAGGACACAACAGGACACAGTGTGAACAGGACACAACAGGACACAGTGTGAACAGGAACATTTTAGTTTATTAACATGTAAGTTTATAACAGGCGTAATACCTCAAAGCAAATGTGTGTAGTGAAAAACATTTTTATTCTGTTAACTTAAATGTAAGCACAAGTCAATGACTTCACCTTAATCTGCATTTAGATCAAGATATACTAAGTATTAGTACTTGTAATTTAACAAGTTTTAGCCAGAAATTTGCCATTTATCACCACACATACCAACAGTTTAACAGACGGGAAGTCTCTCCCAGAAAACATTCCTTCACTCATGGTGCCAACATTTTTATCATCTTTGTTAACTCAACACAATTTAACCACAGAACAAGGATGTAAATTAACCCGCAACCGTCTTACACATCATCTTATTCACAACCACATTCACGAACCATAATTACACCAACAACAGAATACCCAAGAGTCTTTGCGCCACAGTCTACAAGGGGCGGTACAGTATACTAAAGTACAAGTATAAACTTTAGTATTAAAGTATAAGTGTAAGTCTAAGTATTAATGTACTTAGTCTTAGACTATTCTTTATACTTTTAAGTATAAGCCAAGTATACTTCACTAGTGATGGGAATTCCGGCTCTTTTAAGAGAGCCGGCTCTTTCGGCTCCCAACTGGCTCCTCAGATTTTTTTGTTGCTTAAATTAATTTATTACCAAAAATAATGAAACATGGTGTGTAAAATGAATTACTAATGTACAAAACATACAATATATCAAATGTTTATTATTTTTATGGCTTATTATACTCAACATGGAACAGAGTGCTACAAAAAATCAATTATAGATAAATAAGGTACACAGCCTTTTGCACAAACTTTGTCATAGAGCTCTCTGTTGTAGATGGAGGTGGTTGTGGTGGTGTTGGAGACACTGTGGACGCTGCAGCAGCAGCAACAGTTGCAGCAGACAAACTGACACCTTCATCAGCAGCAGGTTCACTTGCTTGTCTTTTTTCTTCCAACTGCCCTGATGGATGTACAGTTCTAATGTGCCTGTGCAGGTTATCTGTAGAGCCTGCTGCATATGAGATTTTAACCTTCAATACTCCACACCCACACTTCCGGCGTTTCCTGCCGTCACTCATTTTCTCACCTTTCCAGTGTGTTCTCTGTGTGTGTGTGTGTGTGTGTGTGTGTGTGTGTGCTGTGCCTATAAGCCCCGCCCCTTCTGCTCAGTGTGGACACACAGACTGCACCACACATCGTAAAGTTGACCTATCACGTGCAGCTTGAACAGAAAAAAATAGTGGAAAAAAACCCCAAACCAAAGCCGATCGTTCACTTCAGAGAACCGGCTCTAAGAGCCGTTTCGTTCGCGACCGACACATCACTATACTTCACTATACTTTTCTTAAGTATATAAGATATGGTGTATAAAAAGTACACTTCAAGTATACTGCCTCAGTTTAAGTATAAAATAAGTATACTTGTTGTACACTTGAATAAAATACTTTTTGGGTCATTTTTTGTAGTTTAACAACTCAGTTTACGAACTACAATTTTGACCAATGACATGAAATATTTTTTATCTAAAAAAGACCTATTTATTATACATTTTATTTTATATTTCTTTGAAAAAGGGCATTAAACATGTCGTGACATGCTAAGCCAACGCTGCCTCTGATTGGCTGGCCCTGGCAGCAGTCAGATGCTTCACAGAGTGGGCGGGTCATGGACGACCCTCCTGTTACCCACAATGCACCCTGAACACACCAGCCCAAACACGGCCATATTTGAGCACGTACATGTTGGATATAGATGCATCTACAGACACGACCTGCGTGTTCACATGTGAGCCCTGCAAGGAGAAAACAACAATAATTTTGACTTTCTTCGACTTTTTCCTCTCCAGTTGAGAGCCATATTTCTGCTGGCATGTGAATTTTTTGTAGGCTATTATATTTTGTTTCACGTACACCATATGTTGATTTATTTAACACTGAGTTAAGTGAGTATAATGAGTATAAGTAGTTGCTAAAGCTACTTCTCAAGGGGTAGAAATGTAGTTTGTTCAAACTACTGCCAGGCTGAACTACATGTAGTTTTACAAACTACGCTTCCAAACTAGCTTCACCAACACTGTGATCAGGACACGGTGTGAACGGGACTCGGTGTGAACAGGACACGGTGTGAACTGTACTCGGTGTGAACGGGACACGATGTGAACAGGACACGGTGTGAACTGTACTCGGTGTGAACGGGACACGGTGTGAACAGGACACGGTGTGAACTGTACTCGGTGTGAACGGGACACGGTGTGAACTGTACTCGGTGTGAACGGGACACGGTGTGAACAGGACACGGTGTGAACTGTACTCGGTGTGAACAGGACACGGTGTGAACTGTACTCAGTGTGAACAGGACTCGGTGTGAACAGGACACGGTGTGAACAGGACACGGTGTGAACTGTACTTGGTGTGAACAGGACACGGTGTGAACTGTACTCGGTGTGAACTGTACTCGGTGTGAACAGGACATGGTGTGAACAGGACTCGGTGTGAACAGGACACGGTGTGAACTGTACTCGGTGTGAACAGGACACGGTGTGAACTGTACTCGGTGTGAACGGGACACGGTGTGAACAGGACACGGTGTGAACTGTACTCGGTGTGAACTGTACTCGGTGTGAACAGGACATGGTGTGAACTGTACTCGGTGTGAACTGTACTCGGTGTGAACAGGACTCGGTGTGAACAGGACATGGTGTGAACTGTACTCGGTGTGAACTGTACTCAGTGTGAACAGGACTCGGTGTGAACAGGACACGGTGTGAACAGGACACGGTGTGAACTGTACTCGGTGTGAACAGGACACGGTGTGAACTGTACTCGGTGTGAACTGTACTCGGTGTGAACAGGACATGGTGTGAACAGGACTCGGTGTGAACAGGACACGGTGTGAACTGTACTCGGTGTGAACAGGACACGGTGTGAAACAGACAACGGTGTGAACTGTACTCGGTGTGAACTGTACTCGGTGTGAACAGGACATGGTGTGAACTGTACTCGGTGTGAACTGTACTCGGTGTGAACAGGACTCGGTGTGAACAGGACACGGTGTGAACTGTACTCGGTGTGAACTGTACTCGGTGTGAACTGTACTCGGTGTGAACGGGACACGGTGTGAACGGGACACGGTGTGAACTGTACTCGGTGTGAACTGTACTCGGTGTGAACAGGACATGGTGTGAACTGTACTCGGTGTGAACAGGACTCGGTTTGAACTGTACTTGGTGTGAACTGTACTTGGTGAGAACAGGACACGGTGTGAACTGTACTCGGTGTGAACAGGACTCGGTGTGAACAGGACACGGTGTGAACAGGACTCGGTGTGAACTGTACTCGGTGTGAACTGTACTTGGTGTGAACAGGACACGGTGTGAACAGGACACGGTGTGAACAGGACACGGTGTGAACTGTACTCGGTGTGAACAGGACACGGTGTGAACGGGACTCGGTGTGAACTGTACTCGGTGTGAACAGGACTCGGTGTGAACTGTACTCGGTGTGAACTGTACTCGGTGTGAACAGGACTCGGTGTGAACAGGACACGGTGTGAACTGTACTCGGTGTGAACTGTACTCGGTGTGAACTGTACTCGGTGTGAACGGGACACGGTGTGAACAGGACACGGTGTGAACTGTACTCGGTGTGAACTGTACTCGGTGTGAACAGGACATGGTGTGAACTGTACTCGGTGTGAACTGTACTCGGTGTGAACAGGACTCGGTTTGAACTGTACTTGGTGTGAACTGTACTTGGTGAGAACAGGACACGGTGTGAACTGTACTCGGTGTGAACAGGACTCGGTGTGAACAGGACACGGTGTGAACAGGACTCGGTGTGAACTGTACTCGGTGTGAACTGTACTTGGTGTGAACAGGACACGGTGTGAACTGTACTCGGTGTGAACAGGACACGGTGTGAACAGGACACGGTGTGAACTGTACTCGGTGTGAACAGGACACGGTGTGAACGGGACTCGGTGTGAACTGTACTCGGTGTGAACAGGACTCGGTGTGAACTGTACTCGGTGTGAACAGGACTCGGTGTGAACAGGACACGGTGTGAACTGTACTCGGTGTGAACAGGACACGGTGTGAACAGGACACGGTGTGAACTGTACTCGGTGTGAACAGGACTCGGTGTGAACTGTACTCGGTGTGAACAGGACACGGTGTGAACAGGACTCGATGTGAACAGGACATGGTGTGAACAGGACACGGTGTGAACAGGTCTGGTTTACGGTGCAGGGGTTACAGGACTCTACGTGATGCATTCGATGTGGCCAAAGGTTAAAGCAGCTGCTCACATAGCAACAAAGACTGATGCTAATGCTAAATGCTGGAGCTAACATTAGCTTCACAGAGTGTTCCCGTCTCTGACTGTGACAACACATTTCTCACTGATGACACAAATAGTAAACTAAACCATCAGTTAGCTTAAGCTGCTAACATTTAGCTTCTCAGACTGTTGAAACCAGTTTCCTGTCGGGCTAATGAAGCCGACACAGATGGTGTTGTTTCTTACTGCTGTCTACTTTCTGTTGACCATATTTACTCGTAGATCGATCTTTGGCAGCTGCTGTTCATTGGAGCGATGCATCAGCGCGGCGGCCATATTGGTGCAGGGAACCCAAGTCTCCTGAGGCCGACGATGATCAGAACTCACCGAATCTTTCAAAGAGCTTGGTTTGTTAGCATCACACGATTTAAGATAAGCTAACTTTACATAATTAGCTCCTTTTTCTATCAGCTTGTAAAATGGCTGCCATGATGGGATCATGTTCCTCTCACAGCTGGTGGTGACGAGGATCCTGCACCTCCATGTTTCTGTGATGAGTCAGCAGGATCGCACACAACTGCAACGACCACAACACCATTTTGAATCTGTCGTCTGATGAGAAGAGTTACTTACAGAAATTTTGTTAGTCTGTTTGATGATGAGAACAAGAAGAGTTTCACCTCCTGATGGACGGTGACGGGTTTCAGAGTCGCCGTGTCGACATGATCCACACAAGATGAGATCGTTTCTAATTTAAACTTCATATGAACAACGATTCAACAGCTACAGTCCAACTTCTCTCACCAGTGAAACGACGGCAGGTTCATACAGATTTAGCTCTAATTTCACATGAATGTGTAAAATGACTGATGATGATGTTTAATTATGTCTTAACGTTACGTTAGCTTCAAAGCAGAATGACTTATTGTGATGTAACATGACTCTCCTGCAGCTGCACAGACGACCGGCCTGTTCTACTTCTGAACATATCATCACCTGAGTAAATGAGATTCGATCCTGTTGATCCGTGTTGCTCGTCGGATGAACACGGTGCTTTGGGACCTCAGGGTTCGCCGGAGGGACGATCTCTGAGAGGTTTCACTGACACATTGATTTGATTACTTTTCAATGAGTGACACGCAGCCTGACGGCATCAAAGCTGCCGCTGGAGCAGTTTCCAGCCCTCAGGTTGTTGGACCGTCTCCAGCTGCAGACTCATCACGGAGGAATGACAAGAAAACAAAGTGTGTAAATTAATATAAAGGAAATGAGCAGATTAGGTTTGTGAAAGGAGAAGCGTGGAAATATCCACACGGAGGACGGACGGACGGCTGATCATCATCTTTGACATTATGGATTATAGAAACATCCACAACCATCTGTTGTCTCTTTGCTCTAATGTGTCTTTTCTTATTCAGTTCTTCTTTCTCTTGCATGTTGTCCCGTGTTCTGTACGGTGGCCAGCGGGGGCCAATCACAGCGGCAGGTCAGAAACCACAGGTGGAATGTGTGGCGATCCACACTGACAGGAACTCACACAGAAGAGGAAGAAGACGCAGGAAGGAAGGAAAGCTGGTGAGAAAGTTTCTCTTCATGTCATTTTAACAGCTGACCTGAACACAAAACATGAAACAGGACTGAAAACATGACGAAGCAGGAAGTTAATAAAATAATTGATCAGCTTTATCTCCTGTGATCTCCGGTCAGCTGGACCTCCAGGTGTTCAACAACAAGCCCCGCCTCCTCCGGTTCACGTTGTTGTGTTTCTAGAATCCGTTGTCGTGTGTTCTGACTTGCGATTGTGTTTGGACCTGTTGGGCCACTGTAGTTCTGTATCACTAACTATTTAAACTCGAGTGTCTCAACCAACAGGAGACAAAGGCCTTCTCCACCATTCAGTTGAATATTAGAACGACCCTCAGTAGAGTGCAAACCTCCACCAAGGCCCAGCAGCCCCCTTTAGTTCCATCAAGCCTCACTCAGTGTCCAAACTGCTGGACCAGAACTCAAACCACCACCAGGACAACAAGAGCCTGCAGGTGAACCTTCATCTCTGTCGTGTTCTGGAGCGACAACAGGCTGATAGAACAGAACCAAACATTTTGGATCTCATGCTCGGTCACTGTGCTGATGAGGTACGAGTCTAGTTTCATTGAAACAGCACAGAGTCAGTCAGGAGGCCTCAGTGGGCTTCACAGTCCTCTGGTACAGAACCTGAGATGAACAGAACCACAAAATCACAGTTCATTGACAGAATAACTAAGTAAAAATACCAAAGTGAGTTTCATGTGTTGTTCCAGTGAATTTCGACATGCAGCTGCTCATAAAACCTGCTGACAGGAAACAAAGCTGGTGTTGGCACAGAGACGCTGCAGGACACACCTGGATACACACCTGGATACACACCTGGATACACACCTGAATACACACCTGAATACACACCTGGATACACACCTGACTACACACCTGGATACACACCTGGATACACACCTGGATACACACCTGGATACACACCTGGATACACACCTGAATACACACCTGAATACACACCTGAATACACACCTGGATACACACCTGACTACACACCTGGATACACACCTGGATACACACCTGGATACACACCTGAATACACACCTGAATACACACCTGGATACACACCTGACTACACACCTGGATACACACCTGCTGGATGACTGAGGTCTGTCACACAACACACAAACAAAGCTGGTGTGTCGTGGAGGAAGTGGTTAGATTTGGTGGTTTATCTGTGTTTAACCTGAAACCACAGAACAAATGAGACGCGGGATGTGGAGCAGAGCAAACACCTGAGTCACCCAGACGTCAGAGTCAGAACCGCTCACAGCAGGAAGTTCTGCTCACAGTACAGCACCAGCACACTGAGCTCAGACAGAAACCACAACAGAGCAACATTTAAACTCTCACTGTGTTTGTGACTCAGCGGCTCTGACCCGTCCACTTGAATAAGACACGCCTCCTTTTATTAGAGTTCAGTGCTCTGTTTATTGTTTTTATTGATATTGATTAAGGAGTCTGTGGTGCAGAACAGAATCTGACTGGTTCAGTGTAAAAACCGGTGCTGAATGGTTCTACAGTGAGGTGAACACTTTCTTTTCTGTCCTCAGTTTCAGAACCGGACCTCTGGGCGGCGCTGCAGGCTGCTTCTGACCGCCACAGGAGGTCCAGTCTGAAATCCCGGGGGGGACAGGGAGGACATGCCCCCCCCTGTTCTTTAACAGAAGAGTTCTCAGCTGTTGTTCCTGCTCTGTGCTGAAGCTTCTGGGCTCAGACCACACGAGGGCGCTCACCTGCTGCACCACCTGCTGCTCCACCTGCTGCTCCACCTGCTGCTCCACCTGCTGCACCACCTGCTGCACCAACTGCTGCTCCACCTGCTGCACCACCTGCTGCACCACCTGCTGCACCAACTGCTGCACCACCTGCTGCACCACCTGCTGCACCACCTGCTGCACCAACTGCTGCTCCACCTGCTGCACCACCTGCTGCACCACCTGCTGCACCAACTGCTGCTCCACCTGCTGCACCACCTGCTGCACCACCTGCTGCACCACCTGCTGCACCACCTGCTGCACCAACTGCTGCTCCACCTGCTGCACCACCTGCTGCACCACCTGCTGCACCACCTGCTGCACCAACTGCTGCTCCACCTGCTGCACCACCTGCTGCACCACCTGCTGCACCAACTGCTGCTCCACCTGCTGCACCACCTGCTGCTCCACCTGCTGCACCACCTGCTGCTCCACCTACAAAAATCCCATTTCATCGTTAGGGGGGACGATAAACAGTAAACATTTAGAGAATAATTCCAGGGGGGGACAAGGAATAAAAGTTGTAGCCTGTCTTTTATACAGCATCTTTTACAGCAATCTGAGGCTTTACTCTCTCCATCTCTCCAACAGGCAGGCAGAAGACCTTTCTGAGCTGGCTGAGTCCACCTGCACATGTCTAGACTTAGAACAAAATGATTACAATCAAATTAACATGTACACATGCATGAATAAACTAATTATCAGGCAAACATCTAAGTTTGTTTATCAGATATCTCATAATCAGATAACTGCCTTTTTCCAGATGAGAGATATCAGATTATGCTATTTTCTCATTATACTGTATTAGTCCTTACCCTACCTGTATACAAGTTCTTGCTTATTCACCCAGCAATACAAAACAATGGTATTAGGTGGAAGGTGGCAAGACAATTAACTCTGGATAAAACCTTCCTGGAAATAAATCTAAAATGTCAGTAATATCTGATTCTGACATTTATATCCAGACAGTCTTTTAGAATGACAAGTATTCCTGCTCCTCTCCTCTCCTCTCTGTCTGTGACTGTCACTATCTGTAGCTTTTAACTTAGCTTAACAGCTCGCGTAATCGAGTAGGCCTTTGAACAATGCAGGATAAATGTTGCAGACAGCCTGGACCTGGCGCTTATAGTAAATGGGATGTGTGTTGTTGTAACTTATGTAACTATGTCGAAGCACGGTGTGAGTAGCAGGCTCCGCCCACACGCTGCTGCAGCTGCTAGCTCCGCCCACACGCTGCTGCAGCTGCTAGCTCCGCCTGTTGGAAAGAGTGTGGGCGGAGCTAGTAACCAGCTAGCAACGACTCAACCATTTCTAGGAATGGGAGGGGGGGGGGGGGTACTAAATCTTTAAAGATGTAAATAGCACATTATTGCGCCGCTTACATTGTGCTTTCAAAAATTATTAATTGTGTCTCAAAGTTACACAAAGTTACACTACTAAAAATTCTAGGGGGGGACAGCTTTACTGGAGGGGGGGGACATGTCCCGCCTGTCCCCCCCGGGATTTCCGCCTATGACCTGTCCATCAGGTTATGAACCTCCAGTCACCTGCAGTGGGATCCACGACCCAGTCAGGGATCACAGCATCACTGTGGACAGACGGACAAACGTATCTGATGCTTTGAATATCTGAATATAAAGAGGAGCTGAAACTGGAGTGAAGAGACGCTGCAGCTGGATTAAACCTCCGTCAGATCAGTTCTGACAGAGAAACAGTTTCAACATGAAACGTCTGAGACAGACTCCATGTTTCTACTCAAAGACAGAAAGAAGTTCATGTAGAACATTTGCTGAATGAACAAGAAGGTCCAAATAATGCAGAATGAGTCAGAGACAGAGTTTCACAGAGTTTATAAAGTGTCTCCAACTCAACAACTCACTAAACTGACACATTTGTTAAGGGAGTCTGGGGACTTTCTCCACGGGGACAAAGAAGTAGCCTATATTGTTACTGTTTAGTGTCTTTGTAACATGTGACATGTTTAGATCAATAACATGTTTCTTCTTTCATAAATGGAGTGTAAATGGTGAAATCAGTGTAAACAGTGTGTTCAAACAGCTGATCAATGTTGGCAGGTAAGACTTTAGCACTTTAGACACAGAAGCAGACAGGCTGGTACAGACATGCTGCCACAAACTGACACTTTTTACAAGGAGACAAACAACTTCAGCTGAAAGATTTAATGCTGAATTTACAACAAGGACACAATGAGTTACAATCTGTCACACACACAGTTTCACTACGTTAGAAAGATTGTTTTAACTCAACAACTCTTAAAATCATTACATTTGTTAATGGAGTCTGGTGATTTTCTCCACCTCTTCATGTCCTCGCTGGTGTCGACTGCAGTTGCAGTTGCTGTAACATATAATGGTTAACATGAGTCTCTCCTCTGACAAGAGAAAGTTGGACTGACAGGTGGACTGACAGGTGAGGGCGGGGCAGAAGTGATTCAGGAGAAACAGGAGTAGGGAGGTGGGGGAGGTGGAGGTGAGCGCAGTAATTAAAGAAGAATGTTCAGCTTTCTGCCTCCTGGTGAGGGTGAAACATGTCAAAGTACTGTCTACAAAAGCTTCTATTAATGTTAGAACACTGTTTGAATTTAACTACTTTGTTATTATTATTATTTATTCATTTTGGAAGCTATTTCTGATTTATTCTGTGTTTCTAATAATTTTTTATGGCATAGACACCTTTTTTAAGCAGTAGACAGAGAGAGAGAGGGGGAGGTGACATGCAGCAAAGGACCTCCAGCCGTAATCGAACCGGGGTCGGCTGCGTTTATGGCATGCGCTCTAACCACTCGACCACCTGCGTGCCATTTATTCTGTGTTTTTAGATTGAATCTTTTAGTTTAGACAAAAAGTCATTTAAGTTTTCTCTTTTCAAACTGAGTCGATCGTAGTTTTTAACATCACGGATTAATTTCCTGCTCGTCCTGCTCAGTGTCAGCTGCTGTGTGTCACAAGGTTCTGACCCGTCCAGGTTCTGTTGATCCAGATAATCTGCACAGATGAACTCCACTCTGTGATGTCTAAAGCTAAATTAACTGTGTAGCAGTAAGAAGCTAATGCTAGGCTACAAACAGACGACATCACGGTCACATGACTGAAACGTCACCACCACTAAGAGTCTTACTGCACAATTACTATCCAGGTTTTCTATAAACTGATCAATGTACAAGTTGTAAAGTCAGAGTTAGAACAGTGTGTAACTAAAGTGGCCTGTAAAGACGGACTAGTGAGTAGATGAGTCTCCGTGTTCGCTGTGAGGACGTTTAATGTCCCCGACAACCTCTGTAGTCTCATTCAGACACTCGTTAGCAACCGCTAACTGTTTTTAACACATGAAGAGCTTCAGGATTAAACTGAGGGACATTAATGATGGTAACATGCTAACAGATTTCTGGGTTTTGTGTACAGATGCAGACTACAGCACGCTGTAGCTCTGCAGGTAGCATGTAGCTGATGAGGCATACAGTATAAACACAGGTAGCTAACATGTAAAGCTAGTAGGATGTAGATCTCTGTGGCTGACGGAGGACTGGACAGATTTTGATACTTCTCCTGTGTTCATTGTGTTGGAGTGAATGTGAAGCAGGACGTTGGATCCGGATCACAGTACTGGTGTTGATCAGAGTCGAGTTCTACAACACGGTTCATTTTATTTGAGGATTATTAATCTCAGTGAGTGAAGAACGAAACACTTAACTTGTAGAAATTTGAGACTTTTTGGGTGGTTGAACTTTTGCCTGGATGTTTGGTCCTCAGGACATCCTATGGACTGACGGGACCGGATCATCAGGTGAAGCCAGCTGTACAGTCGTTGGGCCCCTCACAGAAATCCCCCCGAGGCCCCGGAGCCTCCCCTGATGGACAGACAGATAGTGAGAGCTCCTCTGAAAACCCACCCGACCTGCTGGACCTCGCCTCTTTGGCTCAGACCGGTTTGCTCTGCGGGCCCCGGGCCACGCTGCGACTGCCCCGGCATGTTTGGTATTGGACCTGACTGACCAGCCCCCTCTCTCTCCCCCGGCCTCTTTCTGAGGCATAAAAGGAGGCGACGTCCCAGCAGCTCTTCACTCTCCGCTCAGAGCCGACGACCAGCCGACCCTCAGCCATGACTTCCTTCTCCACCAGCAGCAGCTACACCTCCTCCCCCATGAGGAGCTCCGTCATGATGGGCTCCTCCGCGTCCTCCTCCTCCCGCCGGGTCGGCAGCTTTGGAGCCGGCAGCGTGTACGGAGGAGCCGGAGGGTCCGGAGTCCGAGTCTCCAAGGCCTCCTTCACCTCCTCCGCCGCCGGAGCCGGAGCCGGTGGCGGCTTCAACCTGTCTGACGCCATCGACGTCTCTGCCAGCGAGAAGGCCACCATGCAGAACCTGAACGACCGCCTGGCCTCCTACCTGGAGAAGGTGCGCAGCCTGGAGAAGGCCAACGGAGACCTGGAGCTGAAGATCAGACAGTTCCTGGAAGCCAAGACCGCACCTCAGGCTCACGACTTCTGTGGCTTCAGCGTCCGTATCATCGACATGCAGGACCAGGTGAGACCATGTCACCTGACTTTACCCAGAGTTCAGTCTGTCAGGCAGCAGAGCTCTGCAGGCGGCGTCAGCATCACACAGTTCAATGTTCAGTTCACCTGTACAACAGAAGGTTAAACACCTGAGTGTAGAGTAGAGACACCTGAGGACAGGCAACAACACCTGAGTGTGATGAGGACAGGTAAGAACACCTGAGAGTGATGAGGACAGGTAACAACACCTGAGTGTGATGAGGACAGGTACCAACACCTGAGTGTGATGAGGACAGGTACCAACACCTGAGTGTGATGAGGACAGGTAACAACACCTGAGTGTGATGAGGACAGGTAACAACACCTGAGTGTGATGAGGACAGGTAACAACACCTGAGTGTGATGAGGACAGGTAACAACACCTGAGTGTGATGAGGACAGGTAACAACACCTGAGTGTGATGAGGACAGGTAACAACACCTGAGAGTGATGAGGACAGGTAACAACACCTGAGTGTGATGAGGACAGGTACCAACACCGGAGTGTGATGAGGACAGGTACCAACACCTGAGTGTGATGAGGACAGGTAACAACACCTGAGTGTGATGAGGACAGGTAACAACACCTGAGTGTAGAGTAGAGACACCTGGTGACCACCCTACACCAAACCCTACCCACCTGGTGGCAGCGGCGCTCCACCTGGTGGCAGCGGCGCTCCACCTGGTGGCAGCGGCGCTCCACCTGGTGGCAGCGGCGCTCCACCTGGTGGCAGCGGAGCTCCACATGGTGGTCACAGAGCTCCACCTGGTGGTCACAGAGCTCCACCTGGTGGCAGCAGAGCTCCACCTGGTGGTCACAGAGCTCCACCTGGTGGTCACAGAGCTCCACCTGGTGGCAGCAGAGCTCCACCTGGTGGTCACAGAGCTCCACCTGGTTGTCACAGAGCTCCACCTGGTGGCAGCAGAGCTCCACCTGGTGGTCACAGAGCTCCACCTGGTGGTCACAGAGCTCCACCTGGTGGTCACAGAGCTCCACCTGGTGGTCACAGAGCTCCACCTGGTGGCAGCGGCGCTCCACAGGCTGTTGAACATGTTTAAACTGAACCTTCCAGCCGACTCGCTCTCACAGTGTTTCTCTTCCTTCCTGCTCAGATCAGAGTAGCTACTCGTGGAAACGCCGCCATCATCCTCTCCATCGACAACGCCAAGCTGGCCAGCGACGACTTCAGAGTCAAGTGAGTGTGAGGCTACAGTAATCTGATTACATGGGTCTTTCTGCGAGCACTTTGTTCTAGTCTCTTCGCTCAGGTGAGCTTCCTGAACTCATGGTGGTGTTTTTCAGGTTCGAGAACGAGCTGACCATGCGTCAGTCGGTGGAGGCCGACATCGCCGGGCTGAGGAGGGTTCTGGACGAGCTGACTCTGGCGAGATCCGACCTGGAGATGCAGGTGGAGAGTCTGAAGGAGGAGCTGTTCCACCTCAAGAAGAACCACGAGGAGGTGAGAGCAACACCACGCAGAGAGCAACACAAATGAAAACACAGAAAGACACAGGTGTAACCGGGCTCTCCCTGCAGGACCTGCTGGCTCTCAGGGCCCAGATGGGAGGCCAGGTGAACGTGGAGGTGGACGCCGCTCCTCAGCAGGACCTGTCCGTCGTCATGGCCGGAATCAGAGAACACTACGAGACGGTCAGCAACAAGAACCGCAAAGAACTGGAGTCCTGGTTCCAGGCCAAGGTGAGACCACAAAGTCCTGCTTAGTGCTCTAACGTGGTGACTGCTGGCCTGGCGGTCCAGAACCAGAACCAGAACCAGCTCCACTACACACTGACACCACTTTGTCTCCTGTCACTTCTGTTTCGTTTGTCGTTTTGTCCTCTGAGACTGAAGGTGAATGTCCTGATATGTGATCAATGACAGTATTGATTTGTGCTCCACAGTCGGCCGAGCTGAACAAAGAGGTGGCGGTGAGAACTGAGACCCTGGAGACGTCCCGGTCCTCCATCTCAGAGATCAGACGCACCTACCAGAGCCTGGAGATCCAGCTGCAGGCTGCAGTCAGCGAGGTGACCAGCACCGGTCCAACACATGTTCTGACTGGAGCTGAAAACGGGCTCAGAACCAGCTTCTGCTCCGTTCTTCAGAGTCCACATGAAGTCACGGTGTTGTTAGAGATCAACATCAAACTCTACAAATCTGTTTATTGATGACGTGACTGAAGCTTTCATTGATTTACACTTTGACTAAAATTATCATCATTTTAGTTTCCTGACAGAAAAATTGTTAGTTGTTGGTTAATTTGACGTCTGTCAGGTATTGATGATCAGGTATTGATGATCAGGTATTGATGATAAGTTATTGAAGATCAGAGTCTTTCAGCTTTAAACCAGCTGCTTCCTGTTGTTCTCAGCTGACTCACTGACGCCGTCTGCTGTCAGGAGACCAGAACAAACTGATGAACATTTAAACTGCAGGACTTTGTTACTGGGTCAGGACTTTGTTACTGGGTCAGGACTTTGTTACTGGGTCAGAACTTTGTTACTGGGTCAGAACTTTGATGAAGGATCTCAGATCTTCACTTTTGTCTATTCTGGCAGAACTGAGCCTCCATATGAACGTGAACATGAAGCATTTGAGTTGTCAGTAAAGTGTTTATGTGAAGTCACAGTGAGCGTCACTGTTGAACGCCGCTGACCTGACCGTCCTCCATCTTCCTCCTGAGCAGAGAGGAGCTCTGGAGGGAACTCTGGCTGAGACCAAGAGCCGCTACAGCGCCATGCTGGCAGGTTACCAGAGGCAGGTGGTGTCTCTGGAGGAGCAGCTGGCCCAGCTGAGGGCCAACCTGGAGAACCAGAGGGGCCTGTACTCAGAACTGCTGGACATCAAGACCAGACTGGAGCTGGAGATCGCCGAGTACAGACGGCTGCTGGACGGAAACCTGGACACGTGAGTGGACCCAACAGTTCAACACTCGTTCCTACATGTTGTGTAAAGTGGACAAACACTCGCAAACCGTCAGCGATCACACCGCTCCATCGTTCTGACGCCATTATCACGTCTGCAGCCACGCTAGCAGCTCTGTGCAGCTGTACTGTGAGCTACATGCTAACAGCAGCATGCTAACACATCACAGTGACAGCGTGCTGATGTTTAGCAGGTATAATGTTAACCAGGTCACAGAACAAGCACACATTCACATATAGTGAGAATATCACGTCGTTCATCAAATATACATGTGAGTGTGTGGAAGGAGTCAAACGCTGCTTCATGTTTCTGAACGCGACTCGTCTGGTTTATCTGTAGAATAATAACAGCAGCAGTTTGAGTCTCATCAGGCAGAACAGAGACACAAAGACGTTCAGTTAACTTCTGTGTCCTGTGTTCCTACAGCACCACCACCCAAACCACCACCACCACCACCAGGCGGGTGGTGACCATCGTGCAGGAAGTGGACGAGAACGGAAAAGTGATCAGCTCCTAGACGACAGGAAACCAGAGACCCCTCCGACCAATCAGAGGCTGTAGAGCGTGAACTGAGTCTGTGGGAGTTTCTTCAATAAAAATCAAGTCTGACATTATTTCTGTGCTGTGTTCATTCACACCGACACTCCGGCTGTGTGACCTCTGACCTCTTACATGCTGCAGCTTCCTGCTGAGTAGGGCTGGGTATCACCAGGTACCTCGCGATACGATACTATCACAATGTTTTGCCCACGATAACGATAATATCACGATACAGCGATTCTGCGATAATCGATATATTGCAAGGAATTTCATCCACGATACATCACGATATCTGTGTCACTGAAGAAATTCAGAATTTATTGACTGCACTGAATCCATTTCACAGGAATTACAAAACATTGTCAATCAATTTCACATGAATGACAGCCAAGTAAACAAAGAGTATATTGCACAGTGTCTCTTCTTAACACACACACTGACTTCAACTATCATTAAATATCTATATGTGTGGGTTTCAGAGCTACTTAAACCATTTTTTTTTTTTTATTTGGTTGTATACCTATGTTTGAATAAAGATAAAGCTGTCCTCCGAAAAGGGGTGGTGGTGGGCCAAAAAAAAACCAAAACAATTATTTATTTATTTATTTTTTTACATTTTTAAATATCGATATTAGGCACCAGTCTATCGACAATGTACCTCAAGACGAAATATCGCGATATATCGTAGTATCGATATTTTGGCACACCCCTAATAGCTTGCACTGTACAGTGATGTTGTTCCCCTTTCTTCTTTAGAAACAAAGTAATGGCGAAATTTCCACGCATTTTTTTCTCTAGCGCTCGAGTCCATAACGAGCCGCCTGGCTTCACCTGAGAGCAGAGCGTCGTTGTGACTGACTTGTCGTGAACTGTAGTAATGTGTGCGCGCGTGCGTACGGCATTGCCGCATTGGCAAGTGTTAGATTAATTCATTCATTCACATTCATTCATCATCATATATTTTAATTGTAATCCAACTAATAATCCCAATTTTTTCCAGATGTATCTGTAATCTGATTACGTCTTTTTTTTCTGTAACTGTAACGGAATACAGTTACTGTTTTTTTGTATCCTAATTACGTAACGCCGTTACATGTAGTCCGTTACTCCCCAAGCCTGGTGGTAACGATATAATTAAGAGTGAGTGTGTGTGTGTGTGTGTGTGTGTGTGTGTGTGTGTGTGTGTGTGTGTGTGTGTGTGAGAGAGAGAACGAGTCAGTCAGTTAGTGTAACGACTGTAAATGACCTTTAATGTGATAAATGTTTGTATTGTATTCTTTGAAGCCAGGTTATTATTTCATTAATTATATTATAATTGTGTGTGTGTGTGTGTGTGTGTGTGTGTGTGTGTGTGTTGGTAGTGTGCCTGCATGGTGCTCAGACTCTCTAACTGATGGTCCAAAGTGTTTATTACAGGAACCTTGTACACTCGAACACCTTCGGACACACAGTAAGAGCTTGTTCCCTTTATCAGCAGGTGCTCAGTGAATCATTTCATCACGTTCAGCAAAAACCATGCAGACACACTTCAAACACACACACACACACACACACACACACACACGATTCACAGGAACACAGATGTTCTCAGTTCACAGCGAGACGCTTTCAAAATAAAAGTCCTGCATTTAGCGTCTAATATGATTAATGAAATAATAACCTGGCTTCAAAGAATATCAGTTAACTAAATAAAAACAAGATGTTCTTATTAACAATTATCACATTAAAGGTCATTTACAGTCGTTACACTAACTGACTGACTCACACACACACACACACACACACACACACACACACACACACTTAATTATATCGTTATCACGAGAAAACAATCTTTGTTATCACGAGATAATGAGATAATAAGTCGTTATCACGAGACAACAGTGCATAAAAAAGAGAAAAATCCACGGCCGTTCTCGGCTTCCGTAGATAATTACTGCATTGTCTTTCAGCTGGTGATTAACTCAACCCGCTGATGCAATCTCATCTCTGAAACGACCATGTGGAGAGACACATCCTGTGGTTGATGTCTGTTTGAGAAGAGTCAAATCATCAACATGAAGCAGGCAGAGAAAACATCTAATGAGACAGCAGAAACTAAAACTGGGCTCAGAACTGACCAACTCATTATTACAGACTGGAAGGATAGAGGGAACCATCGTCTGCCAGGAGGACATGTGGTCGGAATAGGATCCTGACTGATCGTGATCGGCGATCACTTAAACGTTTGGTGAAATCAAATGGTAGAAAAACAGCAGTAGAACTTCAGGGTGATGTTTAATAGTGACAGTAAGATCATCTCCACACGCACAATGTGAAGAGAACTGAAGGGACTGAACAGCTGTGCAGACTTAAGAAAACCACTAATCGGGCTGATCAGAACAAAAGACTCCAGTGTGCTCGGGAGCAGAGAGACTGGACTCTGGATGGAAGAAGGTCCTGTGTTCTGATGAGTCCAGATTGACCCTGTTCCAGAGTGATGGAGCGTCAGGGTAAGAGGAGAGGCAGATGAAGTGATCACCCATCATGCCTTGTGCCTCCTGTACCAGCCTGTGGGGGCAGTGTTCTGATCTGGGGTTGATTCAGTCGGTCCGGTCCAGGTTCAGCAACATGATGCCAAAGAATCAGTCAGCTGACCACCTGAATGTACTGGATGAGCAGGTGTTTCCATCAGTGGGTCTGTTCTTCCCTGATGACACCTGAATATTCTAAGATAACACCAGCAGGATTCATCGGGCTCAGACTGGGACAGAGCGGTTCAGATTGGATCAGCCACAGAGTCCAGACCAGAACCCCACTGAGGATCTCTGGGATGTTCTGGAGAAGACTGTGCACTGGTCCGACTCTCCCATCATCAAATTAATTCAACATTGGACAGAAATAAATCTTGTGACACTGCAGAAGCTTATTGAAACACCACAGAGAGTGTGCGGTGTGATCACAGCTGAAGCAGTCCAACCAGGTATGAGAGCGACCTTGTTGTTTGTCGGGCAGCAGATGATGATGTGATGCGTCTTAACCAGCTGAGACAGAGAGAGACTGTGGCAGGTGGAACGAGAGTGTACAGGAAACACACTGCCTGCTGCTGTTGTGTTCTTCTCTTCATGTCTGAGACAGATTCTACAGACGACCATTAACTGTTTAAACCCCAACTGGGCGACTTTAAGACATGCAGAACAGCCACAGAGCCACTACTGCACTAATTATGAAAGAATATAGTCATATTTTAAATCAAATTAACAGCAGAAGCTGGGCTACAACATGTAAATACATGTTTATATGACCAAACACTACTCACATAAACAACTAAACATCAAACTTTGAAGTATTCAAATGAACCTTGTGGTTGCAGAGATATACTCATTTTATTATGTCTATGCAATTTTCGAGCGGAGGCCTTGAAAATTGGCTTAGAGGGTTAAAACTGTGGCGAGACGCTGAGATGATGAACGTAAGACTGTCCAGATGAGGCGACGCAGCACCAGTGTGGTCGTTCTGACAGGTCGACGCAGACGCTGACATAATAAAGACACACATCTGCTGTGTGCAGCCTGAAGCTTCAGGTCAATGCTGACTTAATAAATCCTGCATGTTTGTCCTTTAGTTTCTGGACTGAGCGTTACCATGTGACTCAGCAGTTATCATCCTGAGGTCGTCTGAAAAAGCTCTGTTAGATATTCCGGGTCAGGTTGAAGGTGAGGGTGGGAGAGGTTCTGCTGTCAGGCTCTGACCCGGTTTGATCTGTCGGCTGCTGACTGTATTTCATATTGAATGTTTTTCTTTTAGCTGCTCTTCAGTGTGAAGCACTTTGTAAAGGTAGTTTTGAAAAGTGTTATTTAAATAAAGTTGTTATTATTATAATCATATAAAGACAGTGAGCGCTCCGGTCGTGTCTGAGCTCGTCATGCAGGTGAGGTATCCAGAGAGCAACACATTCTGATTTTTGAATTTACTTAGGATAGATTGAATGATGACTAATTGTTTCTCCTCATGGGAGTTAAGGAGTGCAGACAGAGTGAGGCTCACAGCTCCAGGGGTCCTAAAGTAGTTTTTCAACTGGGTGACGGCAGGCCATCATAAAGTACTAAAACCTGAGGTTGACCCCCGCCGAATGGTGGGAGATGCCCAAAAGTTTATGTTCCCGTAGAGGGATGGGGAACCCATTTGGGTCATTTTGGGGACAAGACCTACAGTTGACCACAGCCAGGTCAGATGAGTTAGGGGAGAAGAGTAGGGAAACAGGTCAACTCCTCTTTTAGGCTATTGGATAATATGCCAAAATGACCAATTAGAAGAAGTGGGTGTTTACTGGAAAGGGGGCTCTAAAGGCCGGTGCAGGGGGAGAAACGGGGGGTGGCACTTGGAAAACCTCCTAAAAGCAAAGGCTGAGGTTTTGATGGGGCAGAGGGCAGAGCATTTTGGCATTGTTTTGTCCACAGATTTGATAATATCAGAACGTGGCCGCTTCTGATCCGGATTCAGGGCGCGAGATTCTGTTTTAATAAAGATTGCTTCATCATTCCACCCAGCCTTGCCTGCGCAGAATTATTTTATGAAACTACACAGGCTGTTCTGTTCTGTTGGGTTCTGATTCTTCAGTCATGGTTTAATGAAGAGTTATTGGGTCTCAGCAGGAAGCTGCAGCATGTAAGAGGTCAGAGGTCACACAGCCGGAGTGTCAGTGTGAATGAACACAGCACAGAAATAATGTCAGACTTGATTTTTATTGAAGAAACTCCCACAGACTCAGTTCACGCTCTACAGCCTCTGATTGGTCGGAGGTTCTCTGGTTTCCTGTCGTCTAGGAGCTGATCACTTTTCCGTTCTCGTCCACTTCCTGCACGATGGTCACCACCCGCCTGGTGGTGGTGGTGGTGGTTTGGGTGGTGGTGCTGTAGGAACACAGGACACAGAAGTTAACAGAACGTCTTTGTGTCTCTGTTCTGCCTGATGAGACTCAAACTGCTGCTGTTATTATTGTACAGATAAACCAGACGAGTCGCGTTCAGAAACATGAAGCAGCGTTTGACTCCTTCCACACACTCACATGTATATTTGATGAACGACGTGATATTCTCAGTATATGTGAATGTGTGCTTGTTCTGTGACCTGGTTAACATTATACCTGCTAAACATCAGCACGCTGTCACTGTGACGTGTTAGCATGCTGCTGTTAGCATGTAGCTCACAGTACAGCTGCACAGAGCTGCTAGCGTGGCTGCAGACGTGATAATGGCGTCAGAACGATGGAGCGGTGTGATCGCTGACAGTTTGCGAGTGTTTGTCCACTTTACACAACATGTAGGAACGAGTGTTGAACTGTTGGGTCCACTCACGTGTCCAGGTTTCCGTCCAGCAGCCGTCTGTACTCGGCGATCTCCAGCTCCAGTCTGGTCTTGATGTCCAGCAGTTCTGAGTACAGGCCCCTCTGGTTCTCCAGGTTGGCCCTCAGCTGGGCCAGCTGCTCCTCCAGAGACACCACCTGCCTCTGGTAACCTGCCAGCATGGCGCTGTAGCGGCTCTTGGTCTCAGCCAGAGTTCCCTCCAGAGCTCCTCTCTGCTCAGGAGGAAGATGGAGGACGGTCAGGTCAGCGGCGTTCAACAGTGACGCTCACTGTGACTTCACATAAACACTTTACTGACAACTCAAATGCTTCATGTTCACGTTCATATGGAGACTCAGTTCTGCCAGAATAGACAAAAGTGAAGATCTGAGATCCTTCATCAAAGTCCTGACCCAGTAACAAAGTTCTGACCCAGTAACAAAGTCCTGACCCAGTAACAAAGTCCTGCAGTTTAAATGTTCATCAGTTTGTTCTGGTCTCCTGACAGCAGAGGGCGTCAGTGAGTCAGCTGAGAACAACAGGAAGCAGCTGGTTTAAAGCTGAAAGACTCTGATCATCAATACCTGATCATCAATAACTGATCATCAATACCTGATCATCAATAACTTATCATCAATACCTGATCATCAATACCTGATCATCAATAACTGACAGACGTCAAATTAACTAACAACTAACAATTTTTCTGTCAGGAAACTAGAATGATGATAATTTTAGTCAAAGTGTAAATCAATGAAAGCTTCAGTCACGTCATCAATAAACAGATTTGTAGAGTTTGATGTTGATCTCTAACAACACCGTGACTTCATGTGGACTCTGAAGAACGGAGCAGAAGCTGGTTCTGAGCCCGTTTTCAGCTCCAGTCAGAACATGTGTTGGCCCGGTGCTGGTCACCTCGCTGACTGCAGCCTGCAGCTGGATCTCCAGGCTCTGGTAGGTGCGTCTGATCTCTGAGATGGAGGACCGGGACGTCTCCAGGGTCTCAGTTCTCACCGCCACCTCTTTGTTCAGCTCGGCCGACTGTGGAGCACAAATCAATACTGTCATTGATCACATATCAGGACATTCACCTTCAGTCTCAGAGGACAAAACGACAAACGAAACAGAAGTGACAGGAGACAAAGTGGTGTCAGTGTGTAGTGGAGCTGGTTCTGGTTCTGGTTCTGGACCGCCAGGCCAGCAGTCACCACGTTAGAGCACGAAGCAGGACTTTGTGGTCTCACCTTGGCCTGGAACCAGGACTCCAGTTCTTTGCGGTTCTTGTTGCTGACGGTCTCGTAGTGTTCTCTGATTCCGGCCATGACGACGGACAGGTCCTGCTGAGGAGCGGCGTCCACCTCCACGTTCACCTGGCCTCCCATCTGGGCCCTGAGAGCCAGCAGGTCCTGCAGGGAGAGCCCGGTTACACCTGTGTCTTTCTGTGTTTTCATTTCTGTTGCTCTCTGCGTGGTGTTGCTCTCACCTCCTCATGGTTCTTCTTGAGGTGGAACAGCTCCTCCTTCAGACTCTCCACCTGCATCTCCAGGTCGGATCTCGCCAGAGTCAGCTCGTCCAGAACCCTCCTCAGCCCGCCGATGTCGGCCTCCACCGACTGACGCATGGTCAGCTCGTTCTCGAACCTGAAGAACACCACCATGAGTTCAGGAAGCTCACCTGAGCGAAGAGACTAGAACAAAGTGCTCGCAGAAAGACCCATGTAATCAGATTACTGTAGCCTCACACTCACTTGACTCTGAAGTCGTCGCTGGCCAGCTTGGCGTTGTCGATGGAGAGGATGATGGCGGCGTTTCCACGAGTAGCTACTCTGATCTGAGCAGGAAGGAAGAGAAACACTGTGAGAGCGAGTCGGCTGGAAGGTTCAGTTTAAACATGTTCAACAGCCTGTGGAGCGCCGCTGCCACCAGGTGGAGCTCTGTGACCACCAGGTGGAGCTCTGTGACCACCAGGTGGAGCTCTGTGACCACCAGGTGGAGCTCTGTGACCACCAGGTGGAGCTCTGTGACCACCAGGTGGAGCTCTGTGACCACCAGGTGGAGCTCTGCTGCCACCAGGTGGAGCTCTGTGACAACCAGGTGGAGCTCTGTGACCACCAGGTGGAGCTCTGCTGCCACCAGGTGGAGCTCTGTGACCACCAGGTGGAGCTCTGTGACCACCAGGTGGAGCTCTGCTGCCACCAGGTGGAGCTCTGCTGCCACCAGGTGGAGCTCTGCTGCCACCAGGTGGAGCTCTGCTGCCACCAGGTGGAGCTCTGTGACCACCAGGTGGAGCTCTGTGACCACCATGTGGAGCTCTGCTGCCACCAGGTGGAGCGCCGCTGCCACCAGGTGGAGCGCCGCTGCCACCAGGTGGAGCGCCGCTGCCACCAGGTGGGTAGGGTTTGGTGTAGGGTGGTCACCAGGTGTCTCTACTCTACACTCAGGTGTTGTTACCTGTCCTCATCACACTCAGGTGTTGTTACCTGTCCTCATCACACTCAGGTGTTGGTACCTGTCCTCATCACACTCAGGTGTTGGTACCTGTCCTCATCACACTCAGGTGTTGTTACCTGTCCTCATCACTCTCAGGTGTTGGTACCTGTCCTCATCACACTCAGGTGTTGTTACCTGTCCTCATCACTCTCAGGTGTTGTTACCTGTCCTCATCACACTCAGGTGTTGTTACCTGTCCTCATCACACTCAGGTGTTGGTACCTGTCCTCATCACACTCAGGTGTTGTTACCTGTCCTCATCACTCTCAGGTGTTCTTACCTGTCCTCATCACACTCAGGTGTTGTTGCCTGTCCTCAGGTGTCTCTACTCTACACTCAGGTGTTTAACCTTCTGTTGTACAGGTGAACTGAACATTGAACTGTGTGATGCTGACGCCGCCTGCAGAGCTCTGCTGCCGGACAGACTGAACTCTGGGTAAAGTCAGGTGACATGGTCTCACCTGGTCCTGCATGTCGATGATACGGACGCTGAAGCCACAGAAGTCGTGAGCCTGAGGTGCGGTCTTGGCTTCCAGGAACTGTCTGATCTTCAGCTCCAGGTCTCCGTTGGCCTTCTCCAGGCTGCGCACCTTCTCCAGGTAGGAGGCCAGGCGGTCGTTCAGGTTCTGCATGGTGGCCTTCTCGCTGGCAGAGACGTCGATGGCGTCAGACAGGTTGAAGCCGCCACCGGCTCCGGCTCCGGCGGCGGAGGAGGTGAAGGAGGCCTTGGAGACTCGGACTCCGGACCCTCCGGCTCCTCCGTACACGCTGCCGGCTCCAAAGCTGCCGACCCGGCGGGAGGAGGAGGACGCGGAGGAGCCCATCATGACGGAGCTCCTCATGGGGGAGGAGGTGTAGCTGCTGCTGGTGGAGAAGGAAGTCATGGCTGAGGGTCGGCTGGTCGTCGGCTCTGAGCGGAGAGTGAAGAGCTGCTGGGACGTCGCCTCCTTTTATGCCTCAGAAAGAGGCCGGGGGAGAGAGAGGGGGCTGGTCAGTCAGGTCCAATACCAAACATGCCGGGGCAGTCGCAGCGTGGCCCGGGGCCCGCAGAGCAAACCGGTCTGAGCCAAAGAGGCGAGGTCCAGCAGGTCGGGTGGGTTTTCAGAGGAGCTCTCACTATCTGTCTGTCCATCAGGGGAGGCTCCGGGGCCTCGGGGGGATATCTGTGGCGGGCCTGCAGCTGTTTGAGCAGCCTGATGATCCGGTCCTGAGCCCACACGGGCCCCCGAGGACCAAACAGGCTTCATGTCATGTGTTGTCCTTCCGCCCGCGGTGTGTTTGACTGAACATCATGTTCTCATCACTCCGTGTTGTTTCAAGACTAATAATCATCTCAGTGTTACTTTTTTACACTGTGATCATGTGATCAGTAATTCTTCCTCTTGTTTAACGTGTTGAAGTGATGCAGAGGTAGAAACTGTCCACAGGTACCAAAGACAGGTGAAGGTCCAAACACGTACCTGAACATGTCTTACTCGTTGTTCTCCTGAACGTCTCGGTCTGTTTGTTTGTTCACCGTGAAGACCTCAAACTGTACACAAGTGTCTGAGACAGACGAGTTCCTCACTGATCAAACGTACGGAGTGTCCTTTAAGTTTACTCGATGTTCTGCATCTTCATACTTCCACTACAAAGCTTTAGTTACTAGTTACTTTACAGATTACATCCGAGCCACAGCAGCACATTTTTAAATTCATGTGTTATCGATGCTGAAGAAGACGAAGGATGAGGATGATGTAACCGGCCTGGTGTTCAGGAAGTCCAGCCTCCAGTGATCAGCTGTCTGACTCAAAACAACTCGAACCTACATCGACACGTTCAGAGACGTCTCCCGTCGCTGCGGGTCGCAGCAGCAGCTCAGACCCAGTTTAAACGGGTCATCAGAACTGAGACTGCGCCGGCCTGAGAGGTCGTCTGGAGCGCGTGAACGGTTCAGCTGATGTTTCACATTTTATAACAGGCGTGTTGCTCCACAGTTAATTATCATATGTTCAACACACACACACACACACACACACACACACACACACACACACACACTCACACACACACACACTCACACTCACACACACACACACACACTCACACACACACACACACACACACACTCACACTCACACACACACACACACTCACACACACACACACACACACACACTTCTTCATGTTCTGCTTGATGATGTTAACTTGTGTTTTTATCTTTCTCACCTTCAGCTGTTCACCGACTCTTTCTGTCGGTGAACAGCTGAAGGATTAACGAGCAGGATGGAGCCTCACCTTACTGACCTGTTCCTGGACCTGTTCCTGGACCTGTTCCTGGACCTGTTCCTGGTCTGGTTCCTGGACCTGTTCCTGGACCTGTTCCTGGTCTGGTTCCTGTCCCTCTGGGCAGTTGGACCTTAAACCCCTCACAGCTGTCTGGTCAGTTCACAGAGACATTGTGAGGCGTGATTTCACAACAGGAGAGAAACAATGAAAAACTAAATATATATCATCTGGATGACTTCACGCTCGATCTCTGACTTGTTATCGAAGATGATCCAACATTAAAGAGTATTTAATATCATGAGCTGTATTAAAGAGTTTGATTGGATCAGACACTGAGCCCACAGCAGCAAAGTACTGAAGAATCTCACATCAGAACTTCACTCAGTAACTTTCACTCCACTCTTCAGTCCAGTCGGACCGGCTCGCTGACCTGTGAGACCCAGACCAGCTCAGACAGACAGAACACAGATGACAGGACCGGTTCTGTTCAGATTCATGTTAACTGGGTTTCTTCCATGACTAAGAAGAGACGTTGGTGTTAAAATCTAAAGAGCCGACAGAGAAAACATGTCGACTGCAGCTCAGCTCGACTGTATCGTGTCTTTGTTGGTTCACAGCAGAACTGTGGTTGTTTCACATTAACGGTTCTGACCTGTGACACAGTTGGTACCGAGCCTGTTCGGCTGCTGTGTGTCGGTTTGTTAACTCTAGTGAAACTCTGAATAGTTCAGTGAACAATAATAAATGATATGTTATATTTTTATTTGCCATCAAACTGAAGGAGACTGAGGCACTGCAGGATTCAGCTGTTTGTCTCCATCTGGTGGTGAAAAGCTGCCATGCTTTTATTTTGACAGTAGAAGGAAGTGTCCAACAGGAAGTCCCTTCACTCACACGTTTCTCTTCGAGCTTTCAATAAAATATTTGTTGTTGTTTATGTGATGCAGATCACAGTTTGTATGAAGGACCTGATCTGAGGTCTGTTTACTTCTTCATTATCTTACACTTTGTAAAGCACGCCGTCATCTCCAGCTCTGATTTACAGTAGATTCATAAACTTTCTTATTTTAAAACAGAGTTGCAGCATTCTGCTGAACAACTGAAGCAGCTGAGACTTGATTTAAAACAGAGAAACAACCACAGAAACATCAGATGTCTCCATCAGCTCGTCTGCTGTGATCTCAGTCTGCAGGAGAGACACATCACAACTGATCTCAGACCAGATTTACACCTTGATTAACATGAAAGCATCAAGTAGCTCTGCTGAGCTAACAGTGTTAGCATCAGGCAGCTCTGCTGAGCTAACAGTGTTAGCATCAAGTACCTCTGCTGAGCTAACAGTGTTAGCATCAGGTAGCTCTGCTGAGCTAACAGTGTTAGCATCAGGTAGCTCTGCTGAGCTAACAGTGTTAGCATCAAGTACCTCTGCTTGAGCTAACAGTGTTAGCATCAGGTAGCTCTGCTGAGCAAACAGTGTTAGCATCAGGTACCTCTGCTGAGCTAACAGTGTTAGCATCAAGTAGCTCTGCTGAGCTAATACTGTTAGCATCAGGCAGCTCTGCTGAGCTAACAGTGTTAGCATCAGGCAGCTCTGCTGAGCTAACAGTGTTAGCATCAAGTACCTCTGCTGAGCTAACAGTGTTAGCATCAGGTAGCTCTGCTGAGCTAACAGTGTTAGCATCAAGTACCTCTGCTTGAGCTAACAGTGTTAGCATCAAGTACCTCTGCTGAGCAAACAGTGTTAGCATCAGGCAGCTCTGCTGAGCTAACAGTGTTAGCATCAGGTAGCTCTGCTGAGCTAACAGTGTTAGCATCAAGTAGCTCTGCTGAGCTAACAGTGTTAGCATCAGGTAGCTCTGCTGAGCTAACAGTGTTAGCATCAAGTAGCTCTGCTGAGCTAACAGTGTTAGCATCAGGCAGCTCTGCTGAGCTAACAGTGTTAGCATCAGGTAGCTCCGCTGAGCTAACAGTGTTAGCGTTCTTAGTATGTGAACAGCTACTTGGCATTGAACAGATTTCTGATCTTATTCAGTTAATAATAATAATAATAATAATAATAATTATGATAATGATATTTTCACCAGAGTAAAACACACACACACACACACACACACACAGACGTGTTTCAGTTCGTCAGATTTTATTGGTGTTGTTCTGAGAACGGTCTGCAGCGTGTTGACGTGGTCGTGTCTCACTGAGTCTAGTCAGTCTCAGCGTCGTCTCCCTCGACGATCTCTTTGGTGATGATCAGAACTTTACTTGTTGTGGACGAGGAAGTCGGCCTGCAGCAAAACACACAACCGTCTGTTAGCTTTCATCACGCTGATCAAGAAGCTGACAGTTTCTGACTGTGAGGAACTCAAATAAATATTTCATGAACTATTGACACTCAAACACAAACATAAACGCCTCTGTGTTTAAACTCTGGTACTTTTGATAATTCCCGGTCTGGACCGGTCCACTCACATGATCTCTCCGTCCATCAGCCTCCTGTACTCGGCGATCTCCATCTCCAGCCTGGTCTTGGTGTCCAGCAGCATCTGGTACTCCTGGCTCTGACGCTCCAGGTCCAGTCTCAGCTGAGACAGCTGGTCCTCCAGCATGGACACCTGCCTCTGGTAACCTGCTAGCATGCTAGCATAGCGGCTCTGCGTGTCAGCGAGGGTTCCTTCCAGAGAAGCTTTCTGCAGAGGAGCAGAAACCGTGTGAGGAGGCTGACAGACTGTTGATTCACATCCTGACTAAGACGTGTTTGAAACCCACCATGCTGAGCTGCGCCTGGAGTTCGATCTCTAGACTCTGCAGCGAGCGTTTGACCTCAGTGACCTCGGAGCGGGACATCTGCAGAGTCTCGGTGCTGGAGGCGACCTCCTTGTTGAGAGTTTCAGACTGCAAAACAACAAAGACACAAAGCAGAAGTCAGAAATCACGTCTGAGAGAGACGTTTGTTTTACATCAACGCGTATGCTGATGACGCTCTGCTGGTGGTCACTGGACTCGTCGGCCAGGATGATGTCATGTGTGAGAAATGATACATTCTAGACAAACTGAGATTCAGATTCTGATGATTGTGCTGAAGTGTTCTCTGCACACAGAGTCAGATGAGTCCTGGGTCACTCTAACTTCTCAGTTATGAATTAGAAAATGATGGAGTTCTTACAAAGACATCGAGCAGTTTGTGTCACTCACCTTGGACTGGAACCAGGACTCCAGTTCTTTGCGGTTCTTGTTGCTGACGGTCTCGTAGTGTTCTCTGATTCCGGCCATGACGACGGACAGGTCCTGCTGAGGTGCGGCGTCCACCTCCACGTTCACCTGGCCTCCCATCTGGGACCTGAGAGCCAGCAGGTCCTGCAGGACGACATTTCAGATCCAAGTCAATAAACACGAAGACGAGTCGGTTAACAGACACAAGTTCTTTTTCTCTTTCTCAACAGATTTGGAGTTGAGTGTGATTTACAGACGGTCCAGTCTGAAGCTGGAGCTGAGATGTTTGGGACTTTATGTAAACTGAATGAGTAATCTGCTCTGCAGGAGGACGAGGGCCGCTGGGAAAGATTCATTTGAGTTTTGAGTTTTGATTTGTTTGTTGGTATTTGTATAAAGTACTCGTGTCTAATCGTCTTCTGTACATTTCGAGACACTGAAGACGTTCAGCAGCTGGACGTCGACCGTCTGCACGCTGTGAAACTTTCTGACATTTGGCTGAAAAGTTTCCAAACGCAGATATTTGTCTCTTGTTTCCACCAGGTGAAAGTCTCTGAAGTTAATTTCTTTTTGTGACTAAATGAAAAGTTTCTTCTTGAACACTCTGACAGCTGATCAATCAGTACAAGATGTCATTGATTGAAACATTTTATAGAAGCTAAATTGAACCAGAGGTAGTTTGCGGTTTCATGCCCACCTCCTCGTGGTTCCTCTTGAGGTAGATGAGTTCCTCCCTCAGAGATTCGATCTGCATCTCCAGGTCCGATCTGTTCAGAGTCAGCTCGTCCAGAACCCTCTTCAGCCCGGCGATGTCGCCCTCCACCGACTGGCGCATGGCCAGCTCGTTCTCGTACCTGCACACAGGGACGATCACAGCGGTTGATATGTTTAGTTTGCAGTCTGAACCGCGTCAAGCTTCATGTGAACGTTCAGCGTCGCTCGACTTACTTGACCTTGAAGTCGTCAGCGGCCAGCTTGGCGTTATCGATGGCCAGGTAGAGGGAGCCGTTTGTACTGGTGGCCAGTTGGATCTGAAACACAACAGGAGGTCAGATTTATGCTGGATGTGTTTTATTTTCGAAATGTTCTGAGACTGGAAGACATTTGAAATGTTAAAGTCAGAGACAGACAGACAGACAGACAGACAGACGGGCGTGGCTGCAGGCTGCAGGAGCTCTGTGAGGCAGCTGCAGCATTTATTCAAAGCTATTCAAATATTCATCAAACTCCCGTCTTTGTTTCACGGCCTTCTGTTCTTCTGTTCCTTTACATCATGCAAATGGTGTGTGTGTGTCGTCTGTGTGTGTTCAGGGTGTGGCTGCACCTGCATCTCTCTGCAGGAAACAGCCAATCACGTCTCTGTGCCGGGCGGACTGAACACCTGAGAGCAGCCGCCGGGCTTTCATGACAGTCAGGATGAAACTTAGTGCCAAAGTATTTTCATTTCCAAACATGAAACACAGTCTGTCTTCAGTTTCACCTGCTCTCACACCTCGCCCTCTCTTTTGTCTCTCTGACCTCATCACAGAATCAGAACCTGGACTCACCTGGTCCTGCATGTCGCTGATGACCACCTTGAATGCGGCGCAGTCGTGGCCCTCAGGTTGGGTCTTCTTCTCCAGGAACTGTCTGATCTTCAGCTCCAGCTCGCCGTTGGCTGCTTCCAGCTTGCGCACCTTCTCCAGGTAGGCGGCCAGACGGTCGTTCAGGTTCTGCATGGCTGCTTTCTTGCTGCCGGAGATGTCGTTGGCGTTGTCCACGGCGTCGGCCAGGTTGAAGCCAGCGCCGCCGGCAGAGAACCCTGCCCCGGCTGACGAGAAGCTTCTGGGAGCGCTCACGCTGGAGATGCGGACCCCAGAGCCTCCGGCGCCGGCGTACATGCTGGGGGCCCTCATGCTGCCCAGACGGGTTCCGCTGGAGAAGGTGGTGGAGCGAGCGTAAGAAGACATGGTGGAGGAGTCTGCCTGCTCTGGATGGAGAGGAGAGAATGAAGCGGAGGTCCGACCCAGCTGCTTTTATCCCGGATGAAGGTGAGGGAGGGGTGGAGGGTCCGGGCCTCGCTGCTGCCTCGGGCGCAGACATGTGACCCACTGACGAATCACAACAGGAATGTGAAGTGTACGCCTGTTGCACAATGACACGACATCGTGACCCTCTCTGTCTGTTTGTGTTTCTATCTGCAGACGTCTCCCAGGTGACTCAATCACCCGGATCGTTCAGGTGAATCAGCTCCTCTCAGATCCGACCTGCTGATTCTCTCTGCTGATCAGATTCTGGCTCAACTTTAAATAAAGAGACCCTCGACCCTCCTGCTCACACCTGGAATCCTGTCTGCATGTTCCAACCTGTCACACACACACACACACACACACACACTCCCCTGTCTTCTCTTATTGTGCAAACAGTGGGATCCTTTGTTCCGCTCTCAGCTCGGCTCTGTTTGCTCTGACGGATGTTTTGTGTAAATTTTGGTGGCAGAGGAGGAAAAAACGAAAAACATGAACATAAAACAGAATCACACAGATTCTAACAAGACGACAGTTTTGTTGAGATGTTCACGAGCTCAAGTGTAGACGTGGGTTTTGTTGTAAAACATATATAATAAATATAACACACGACTGTGAGGTTACAAATATCAGACATCTCCAAGTTATATCCTGTATGATGAGACAGACAAACTAAATGTGTAGCTGCAGATTTGTCTTCAGTGTTAAACCTCCTTCACGTTCTCCTCCATCGTCTCGTCACGTGATCTGACGCTGCAGGTTGTTGATCGTGTAAACGGAGAGAATCTGACAAGTTGCTGTAATTTTACAGGCAGTCTGACGTATTTTAACATTAACGTTTGATTTAATGATGCGTGTTCCACGTTAGACGAGTGTCTCCAAGATGTGTGCTGATATTTCTGAGTTAATTTACACGTTAGCGATTACGTGTTGGATTGTAATGTTAGCCGTTAGCTGTTATTAAACCTGTTGGTTAACTTGAAAAATGGCTCCAGCGTCCAGATTAAACCATCGTCCATCAGGAAACAGTGAAATGATCGTTATTGTCTTTATTGGTACGACTCTCACCTCGTCTGAGCCTCCACACCTGGAGTGTGATGTCAGAGGAAAATGGCTGCCATGTGAATGCAGTCTACCTGAGGATGTACCATTAAACCTTGACAGTGTTGGATGTGCTGCTCCTGACCAGATCCTCCGAGTTAGAGGCCCACAGAACCGGACGTGTGCTAACCGAGCCGGCTAACTTCAGTGGGTATACAGTAATGTACCGGTGTGGCCCGTCTGGACTTTCCAAAGGTTGTTGAATTCTGACGAGTCGTGTCTCGTGTATCCACCATTTTACAGCTGCTTCCTTCACAATGTTAACATCTTCTACTTCTGGGCCGAGTGCATCACCTGAAGTCTGGAGCTCCTCCGACTGGGTCGGGTCTATCGATCCAGACCCAAACACACAGTATAGCTCAGTACTTCCACACCTGTCCACATACTTTAGTCCACAAAACAAACCTGATATCATTCGTTTTTGAAACGAGCAGGACTGAAACCTGTCTGTGTTTTAATGTGGAGTGAAGAAGAATCAAGCTTCGTTTGTTCGGACTTCGAACAAACACGTCTGTGCTGATCGTGTTGTTATCTGAGCGCTTTAATCACAGCGCTGATGTTCTGAAGGGTTTCCTGATAAACAGCAGCTCAGATCCTCAGACCACGGTTTGAACAGATCAGATTTGTCTTTTTCTCCATCGACGGTGATGTCGTGTTGCTCTCTTGTGACAAATGTACGTTTTGTAAGTCGCTTTGGACAAAAGTGTCCTAATGTCCTAAATGTAAAGAAAACATAATAAAGTCGAGATGAAATGAAGAATTCCTTTGTATCTCTGACACTCTGAGCCCAGGACTCAGCCCGCCTTCAGGTTGCCTTCAGGTGACCTACCTGTCGGAACACGTCACCTCATCAGAAACGGACCACACGGGTCACCTGTGAAGGCTTCTGGTTACGACCTGAATCCACTGAGCGTACTGACCTCCAGAGAGATGTATTTATTCCTGGAGACACAGATCTCTGCTCTGCTCTCAGGATGTAAACTGCTCCACAGCTGACGTGTGTTCTACACGCCGTGGAGTCACTTCCTGTCCTGTTGGTTCTGATCTCACTGACCCGCTGGACGAGAGTGTTAGCGTGTTAGCGGGTCGTTCGCTCTTCAAGCTTTTTTAGTGTAATACAGAAATAAAGGACTCTGTTCACAGTGTCCAGCACCACAGTTACTGTGCAGTGCTGTGGCTGTGTGCTTTGTGCTAACGCTAGTTAGCTCCTGAACAACAGGCTCATCCTGCCACTTCCTGTCTCCATCACATGTACGAAAACACAGAACAGTATCTGAAAGATCCACAAGCACAGCTGATTTGAACGCACCACTGTCAGGCTAGCGTGTGAGCTGCTCCTGGTCTGGTTAGCTTTTAGCTTTAGCAACACAGTCACCAGCATGTAACTGGTGGCTGGATGGACCGACTGAGAACAGGCAACAGACCAAACTGGATTTACTTTTTAAAGGCAGAAACAGACGACGTTTCAAAGTGTTTCCCTCTCATATCACTGTTAGCACAACATGGCTACTGCTAGCAGCCTGACCACTGGGATCTACAGACCTGATGTGAGTGTTGTGGGTCCAACAGCCGGTTCTGTGTGAGGATGTTCTGTGTTCTTCACTCCAGCTTGTTGTTCTCAGCTCAGTTGTTTAATGTTAATAACAGGTGAGTGTTTCACCTGCTGTGATGAGCAGCAGCATCACAGCCACATGCTCAGTGGTTGTTGCTGTGGTTACCGAGCTGGATGGAGTCGGGTCGGGACCGGCTCTGATAGAAGGAGAGAACAGTTGGAGTTTCTCAGACGTCGCTGTGCTTCAGTGTTTGTGAGGCTGGTTTGAGATCTGTGTTGTGGGACAGTTAGTGACAGTAGGAGGCGCTGCAGGACCTCAGCGCTCCAAACTCACGTTACATCCTGTCCCAGGTAAACCCCACCTGAAGCCCCGCCCACGTCCCGCCTCTCAGCTGCAGAGTGCTGTTAGCAGCTAGCTGGTTAGCATGCTAACTTCAACACTGTTGGTTCCTCCTGGTTCATGTTGTGTTAATGATTTAAACTAAAATGGTTGAAGACATTATTATATATTATGTCTTTGATTCATGTTGAATCTAAAGCTTCAAAGTTTTAATGACTTCATGTGAGATTCATGTCAGACTTCTTCATGTTTCATCATGAAACATTTTATGTGCTTCATTTCCTCCTGATTCAAAGATGTGAAGCAGTTTTATGAGTGAATAAGTTGAAGCTGGTGGAGAACATTAATAATAATAATAATAATAATAATAATAATAATAATAATAACATTAATGTGCAGGTGTAGTTCTACACACTGCTGTGAGGACGTCACAGAAGAAGAAGAGACACAGGCGTTTTATTGTGAAGCACCTCAGCAGACTTTTATTTGCGTGTTTTGTTGTGTGCGAGCTGCGATGGCGCCTCCTGCAGGAGCTCACAGCGTCTGACTGACCTCCTCCGTGGAGGAGCTCACCACCTTCCCGTCCACGATCTCCTCTACGATGGTGATGACCTTCTGTTTGGTGGTGGAGGTGACTGTGGAGGCGGAGGAGGAGGAGAGGGAGGAGGAGGAGAGGGAGGAGGAGGAGATGCTGCAGGAGAGAAACAAACATTTCAGTCGTTTTGCTTCATGAACTGATGAATGTGCAGGATGTTAAATATATTTATCTTCAGTGTATCAGAGATGTCGGACGAAAGTTATGGATCAACTTTTAGGAGCAAAACGTAATTTGACGTATTTTATTGGGCGTTTAATCATTTTTATCTTCAATTACAAGTCTTTTGTAGACGTTAACACAGAATCAAATATAAACTGAAGATTATTGAAGCCATTACACTCAAACACATCGTAGTTCAGTTATATATAAATAATTTCTGAGGATAACTTTAACATTATCGTGAGTGCATTAAACTCTCTGCTGCAGTCTGAACAATCATTCATAAGCCCCGCCCCCTCAGGTGTGACCCTGTCTCACCTGCCGCCGCCCTCTCCGTCCAGCAGCCTCCTGTACTCGGCGATCTCCATCTCCAGTCTGGTCTTGATGTCCAGCAGCATCTGGTACTCCTGCGACTGTCTCTCCAGGTCGGCCCTCAGCTGCACCAGCTGCTCCTCCATCATGCCCACCTGGTTCTGGTACCCTGCCAGCTGCATGCCGTACCGGTTCTGTGTCTCCGCCAGGGTGCCTTCCAGCGACGCTTTCTGCAGGAGGGATGAATCAGTTTGTTAAAGAGCTCAGACACACAGAGCAGACAGAGGAGGGGGAGGGATGATGTTACCATGCTGAGCTGTGACTGCAGCTCGATCTCCAGGCCCTGCAGCGTCCGCTTGATCTCTGTGATCTCAGATCTGGACGTCTGGAGTGTTTCTGTGCTGACGGCCACTTCTTTGTTTAGTGCTTCTGACTGCGAGAGGACAGAAATAACGTCACATTCACTCATCAAGCCTTGTTGCCGTCTCTTCAGTCCGAGTCACGCTGCTGTTCTTACCTTGGCGTTGAACCAGCCCTCCAGTTCTTTTCGGCTCTTGGCGGCGACGCTCTCGTAGTGATCCCTGACCTCCTCGATGATCTTTGACAGGTCTGGTCCCTGAGCGGCGTCCACCTCCACGTTCACCTGTCCGCTCATCTGAGTGCGCATCGCCAGCAGCTCCTGCAGAAAGACACGAGAAGAGTCAGCGCTCGCTTCAATGTAAATGTTCCGCTCAGAAGTTTCTTGTGTCTGACAGCTCTCTCACCTCCTCGTGGTTCTTCTTGAGGAAGATCAGCTCCTCCTTCAGGCCCTCGATCTGCATCTCCAGGTCGCTCCGGCTCATCGTCAGCTCGTCCAGGACCCTCCTCAGACCGGCGATGTCGGCCTCCACAGACTGACGCATGGCCAGCTCGTTCTCGAACCTGCACAGAAGACGACACGCTCATTTCTGAATCGATTCTTCCAAAAAATAAAACTGACTGAAACAGGAAGAGGATGAAACGCAGAGAGAAGAAACTTATCTGGACTAAAGATTTGAGGTGGACGTCTATGACCGCCCTGCTGAGCTGTGACTGGATGGTTTAGGAACTCGGTTGGGTTTAGGTTAAGATTGCAGTTCATCTTTTTCACAAAGCATAAGGGTTGGAAAACCAAATTCTGCCTTAGCATTAGCATGATAATTAGCCTGGTAGCTAACAGGATGGCTTATTAAAAGCTGCTGGTCAACAGAACAAACCTGTGTGTCTGTGATGAGACCGCTAACACGCTAACGCTGCTCAGTCAGTTCAGGAGCTTCTTTCTCACCTGCTCACTGTTAGCACTCTAATTAGCATGTTAGCTAACGAAACAGTTGCTTACAAGCAGCATCAGTGTTCGCTGTCTCTCAGATCTGTGTCTGACTGTTCAGGACTAAAACAACTCAATAATGGATCACTTCACTCACTTGAGCCTGAAGTCGTCGGCAGCCAGCTTGGCGTTATCGATCATCAGGTAGATGCCACCGTTGATTTTGGTAGCTTCCTGGATCTGTGAGATGAGAGAGGAGAGAGAAGCTGTGAGTAACACGACACCTGACAGATTTATTACAAATACTTTTCTCCATGTGACACCAACAACACACATGTTGTGTAACACAGGATGTGATGCAGACACACATCAGGTTCTGCTCCTCACACACTTCCTGCTCAACAATCAGCTGTCACATGTGATCTGTCCTGATGTCTGCAGGGTGACACATTCTGAGCAAACCGCAATAAATCAGACGTTTGTTGAGACGGACATTATTCCATCATCACTGCTGAAACTACAGTGGAGATATCTCAGTGGTCTGATGCTGACGGTGCTCTCACTCCATCACAGGTGATGGCAGGTGCAGCAGGTGTGCACAGCTTCCCTGGTGGATGCATGCAGATGTTGTGGTACTGGTTCTGGTGCCTACCTTGCCCTGCAGCTCTGCGATGGTGGCGTAGAAGCCGCTGTAGTCTCTGGAGGAGGGGGAGGTCTTGCTCTCCAGGAACTGTCTGATCTTCAGCTCCAGCTCGGCGTTGGCGGCCTCCAGCTTGCGCACCTTCTCCAGGTAGGAGGCCAGACGGTCGTTCAGGTTCTGCATGGTGGCCTTCTCGTTGGCAGAGATATCCACGCTGCCGCCATCGCCACCTGCTCCACCACCGAACCCAAACGCACCACCTCCTCCACCACCGGAGCTGCTGTAGCCGAAGCTGTAGCCCCCTGCGCCTCCACCGCCGCCGCCACCGCCGCCACCGCCACCACGACCGAACATGGACATGGAGGAGCCACCAGAGGAGATTCTGACACCAGAGCCTCCAGCTCCACCGTACACGGAGCCGGAGCGGCGGCCACCACCACCGTACCCGCCGCTAGACATGCTTTTGGAGCTGTAACTTGACATCATCATCTTGAGGGGTGATGAAGGAACCGAGGCAGACAGTCGGCTTCAGCTGGAGAGGAGAGAGTGAAGAGCTCAGAGGACGGCTGAGTTTTATACTCTTCGAGTCCGTGAGGAGGAGGAGGAGGAGGAGGAGGAGGGAGGAGGAGGGGAGGAGGGAGGAGGAGGGGGTTGGATGGCGAGCTCGTGCCAAGCCTGCGAGGAGACACCTGCCCCTGCTGCACCCAGCAGGAGGGTTAATGGGTGGAGGGTGTGTCTGAGAGCTGTGGAATCCACCCGTCCGCTGCTCGCTCACCTGCTGGCGTTCACAGACGACCATCACGCTGGAGTGGAGCGGGCAGGTTCAGACCTGGGTGACATTTTGATTTAAAGTTCACACCCTGCACTGAAAACACATTCAATCAGTCAGCAGCTCAGAGTCAGTGACCCTCCTCACAATAACCTCAGTGTGCTGTCACAGCTTTATGAGCGTGTTGTGTAACTGCAGGCGGCAGGTTATTGTTCGGCGGCGCAGCAGGTTTAAACACTAATCCTCCTGTTTGATTAAAGAGACTCTTTCAGCTCCTAATCTTCAGTAAACAGAGCTGACAAAGAAGGAGAATGAGGAGCGGCTGATCGGACTTTGTGAAGATGAAAACAACCCGAGACAGTGAAACTCCAGCAGAGCTCGGCTGACTCATCAAGTGTCAGAGGTTTACAGAGATTACTCTTCTTACAGGTGGAGTGAAGCACCTGAACAACTAAATCATTACGAGATTAAAAGTGATTCTGTGACGACGTTTGCCGACAAGACGAGACTCCTCAGCACAACATCTGCACCTGCTGACCGTCTCCATCAGAACTTATCCAGATAAAAGTCCATGTTAAAGCACGGCCGGTACCAGAATGTGATCGGGTCTGACGACCACATGTGTTGGATCTTTGGTACAATGTGCAGACATCTGTACGAATCCCAGCTCCCCCGGCTGCATGGTGAAGTGTCCTTGAGCAAAATACTGTCAGCTGATCATCATAAAGGAAGCTGCAGAACAACAGCTGAAGTCTGTAATGGGCCCATCTGGTTCTGTCCGTCTCTGGTCCCGTCTGGTCCACAGGCTCTGCCTACTTTCTCAACCAGGAAGTCGATCTTTTCTAGCGTCACGTACCGATGAGCATCAGACGCCTCAGCACCGTATCCAGATCCAGAAATATGCCTGATGTCCAGCCCACCAGTGGTTCTGTCAGTGAAACAGAACCAGCAGTTTGAGGCTCGTTTATGCTCGATGTAGGAAACGTGTTTGTGTTTACGATCGGTCACAGATGGTCGGGAAGATGTCGCCAACAAGTTTCCTCGTGTCAGCAGGATTCTTGTAATTCTGTGATCAAAAGTCAATGAGTTAAAAACGTGGAGGTGAACTACAGAGAAATAAAGTCAGCTGCTGTTCTGTAAGAATACTGGACACGACCTCATGGACCTAGAACCAAACAGAACCGAGTCAGAGCCGGCATGTTCCACATCATACAGATCCACAGGGGACAAACAGCTGCTCCAGGACAATACTGAGTGACAACAACACTTCCTTAATGCTTAGCCTGCTTAGCTAACACTTATATAGCATTATATACGGCTAAAGTGCAGCCAGTGCCTCAGTTATTGTGATATTTCATTATTTACGCAGCAGCACTGGAAGAATCGCCCCGTCCTCCCAGAAGAATGATGGATCCGATAGGCAGACGGAGGAATTCATCTGAACAACCTCAATAAACTCTCTGTTAGCTTAGCTCGGTCGCTAACATGTTTTTACCAGCTTAAGATAAACATCAATATTTTTTAAAATATGATTTCATAAACATTGTTTGAAAAGTCACACTTCGGCAACTGATTCTGTCTGTAAAGTATTTTAAACAGGAAACGCTTTAATGCATCAGATCATCGTGATTGATCATCGAAATGAGCTTCAATTTGGATTATTGAAATCAAAGTATCATTTCATCGACCCTCCTGCGTACCTGCACTCACCTGAAGGAAAAGAAACTACACTCAAAAGTTGACACAGCTAGCTTAGCCTGTTTCTAGCTTTTCTTTAGCCTGCAGCTAACGCAACGTTAGCCTGGTTTGGTTGAGAAAGTTCGAGGCTACGGTTTAAAACTAAATTATTTAACTTACAACAGAAAGTGAATCTTATTAAAGTCTTTTCACAGTTTTGAGTTGACTTTTTTTTCTCCAGCTCGTCCAAAAAAACTAAAAACACTTCAGTCAACACGGCTAGCTTAGCTTTAGCCTGCAGCTAGCTTAGCGTTAGCCTGTTTCTGGCTTTTCTTTAGCTTGCAGCTGGCTTAGATTTAGCCTGCAGATAGCTTAGCTTCAGCCTGCAGCTGGCTTAGCTTCAGCCTGCAGCTAGCTTAGCGTTAGCTTGCAGCGTCACCTCCTGACTCTTCTCCTGTGTGATGAAGACGATCAGCTGACTGGTGCCAGAGGAAACTGTGACAGCGTCGGACATGTTGGTTTGGTTTCTTCTTCAGAGATCCTTTATTGACGTGTTTGTGAAGAGGGTTCACTCTGGACAGATCAGAGGAACTGAACTTTGTTACAGACTGAATTATTGTTGAATCACTGAAGGCTGTTAGTTGATTATTGTTGGTGAATATTATTTAAACTTGTCAAAAAGCCTCCAGGATGAAGTGGAGCTGCTGTTGTCAAACATAAACCAACAACCTTCCGTTCCGTTCCGTTCCGTTCCGTTCCGTTTTTCTTTTCCGCTTATCCGTGAGGGTCGCGGGATGTTGCCACTTTTTTCCCCCTAAGGGGTTGCGGGGCTTACTGGGGCCAAATCCAGTGTACTCGATGGGCGTAGGCCAGGGTTCACCCTGGATGAGTCGCCAGCTCATCGCAGGACCCTTACTGATGGCAGTGGCTGCCACACAAGGTGCCAACTGCACATCAGGAGCAACTCTGGGGTTCAGTATCTTGCTCAAGGATACTTCCAACAACCTGTTGGTTTTATTGATTAATCCAGAAATTGAAAACTCAAAGTGAAAGATGATTTGGAGCCTGTTGACTCCCTGAGCTGTGACACCAGCACTCAGCTCTGTGTTCTGCTGACTGTCCAGACTTACACAGCACATACAGACTTGCTGCCTGTAGCTTTTCACACCTGCAGGACACAAAAGTGATTCTGAGACGTGAATCTGCTGTTTCTTCAGTTCTTGTGTCACATCTGAGGGTGAAAATGCATCGAAGTCTTTAGACAGTTTGAACAGAATCTAGTCTTGTGCGACATGCAGACGTTTGTAGACGAGGTCGCTGCACAGAAGCTGAGGCGTTGTCATGGTGCTCCTGCTGTGGTGAGAGCAGGACCGGAGGGCGGATGAGTTTCCATCCAGATCAACGGTTATTTCTGATAATCATCAACACACAAGCGAGTATAAATGATGGCGGTTACACCAGCAGTGGCAGAGCATCAAAGATGTGGTGTGAATGTGTCCCGGAGCAGTGACAGTGTAATTCAGATTTAATGATTTGGAGGAAAGTGTTTTGTGCGGCGGGTGTGGCGCCTGGTATTCTGCTGCAGGCGTGTTCCCATCGCGTTCAGGTAACTGACAGGTATGAGCCTCGCCCACCGAGCCCTCCCCCGCTCATGCACACTTAGTTTTACATGTTTGTTTAAGAGGCGTGTAATCCTGTGTAGTTTGGCTGTGGAAAAAGATTAAGCTTCAACAGAACGAGTTTTAACTTTGTTGGCCTGCTGCACGCTGTGTGCAGTGAAGCTGCTGCAGGACGACTCACAGCTGATATTTGATTAAATAATTTCCCAGTCTGGGATCATTAAAGTAATTCTATCTATCAATCTATCTATCTCTCTATCTATATCGCCTGACTGACGACGTGCAGAGAGAACGTGGAGCAAACTCCAGCTGCAGCTCAGAGGACGGTGTGCTGTGGACGCACTGCAGTTTACTGCTGCTCTGGAAACAGGAAGTGAACAGTCAGGTGTTCATTGTCAGCAGGAGCTGCACAGATGGTGGAAAAGCTCAACAAGTAAAAACAGGATTTGTAATAAATATGTTCAAAGCCTCAAAAGCCTTCCTGTCAGAGGAGGAGGAGAACAGGCCTGTAGACGGACCAGGACTGCCTGGGTTACATCCAGCACACTTACTCATATCATTCAGTTCATTCATCTGTCCAAGCCACATGAAGAGTGCTAGAGTGGAAACACAGCAGATCAGATGTTGGAAGTTATAAGCCAGTATCAATTCTGACCTCTTGTCAAAGTGTTTGAGCATCTTGTGTATGAGCAGGTGGAGTTCAGTCTGGCTGTAGAGCAGAAACACTCCACACAAACCTGCCTTCATCTTTGTGATCACACTCAGCAGATCGTTGATGCAGGACATTATGTTGGGATGATTCTTCTCAGTTTGCTGCTTACTGTTTACTGCTTTCATGCTGCAGTGCATGCTGGGGGTCAGTGGTACTGCAGTTAAACAGTTCCCTTCACAGGAAGGACTCAGGTCTGTGATGCAGAGGGGACACTTCTGATCCTGAGCTTATCACATGTGGGGCGCCCCAAGGTTCTGTCCTGGGCCCCCTTTTACTTTTAGCATACATCAATGACATGTGGGCTTCTTTATCTGCTGATGACTCTGCATTACAGGAGTGATGTGCATGAAATCCAGAACACTGAGTAGAGAGCTTGAGACGATGTCTGATAGACAACAAGCTCTCAGTAACATCATGGCTCATTCTGGATCGAGGCAGCGGTGGGCTGTCAGGACCAGCACGGCCTTCTCTGCTGGCCTGCACAGAATCACTGACTTATGTTTTAATTAGGACTGGGACTTTATCGCGTTAATTACAATTAATTTATTACAAAAAAATAATGCAACAATGAAAATAAGCATTTAATCGCAATTTATTTTTCACTCCAAACAACGCTGAACGTTGCTCGTTGAGAGTTCCCAGCAAACTCGTAACACTGACGCTCAGGACGCAACGCGAGAGATGGAAACCGATGAGAAGTCGTTGCTGCGTTCGCTGGGCGGAATTTTATCTTTAAAAAACCACCGAGAGGAAACCTGGATAAAAGCACAGCTGTGTGCAAATTGTGCAAGAAAGAATTTGCCAATCACCTCCAACACCTCAATGCCAACATGTTGCAGCTAGCACAGACAACGGTCCCGGTCCGAGCAGGCGGTGTCGCCCATCCACACTCGACTATGACAGAGTTCAGAGCCAACGTGAGTCCACGACTGACAAATTAACAAAGTTAGGTCTCCACTTTTCTGGAATGTACTGTTTTTTATTTGAATAAACAAAAACAAATGTGTTTAAGACAGAAAGTTTACAGTTAAGTCCTTGAAGAGATTGTATATAGCCAACTTGAATTTAAGTTTGTACCTTGTGAACAATGTTGATAATCTTTATTCATATTGCACTTTATGTTTACACTCGATAAACACCATTTTGTTGTTTAAGCTCGTTTATGTGTCTATTCATTGATTCAGTCACATACCAAAATCCATTTAAATTGAAAAATGTTGCTTCTCGTGTCAAATATTGATAAGCGATTAATGTAGATTAATTGATTACAAAGCCTCTAATTAAACAGTCCCATCACTAGTTTTAATATATTTTTTTCCATGAATATCATATTTCAATTTCACTTCATAGCGTTTCTCTTGGCTGCGCTGCTTCCACTAGTGTATGTTTATCTTAGAGCTCTTATCCAATCATATTTCAGCCATCATGTGTTGCCAGGGTCAAAGAAATCTGCCTTGACACCTTCAGACTCGATAGTTCTGGCGTCTGTAGCTTAAAGTAAGTGGCAATGAAACTGTTGCTCTAACCAATCAGATTTGGAGTTGGCAGCACTGAGGTCATCTAGCAGGCGTCCAGTGACGTCGGCACCTTAAGGTCCTTTGATTGGCTGGTCAGAGACTCGTCAGAGCCAGCGAAGCGTCTGTAGCTGCTGGCACAAACTAAAATATTTTGCCAGTAGATTTAATATCTGTTTTAACAACCACAGTGGCTGACAGAGGAGAGGAAACTGATTTGGTCGTGGGTATGCTCACAAAATCATTTTCAAGACAGACTTTTCAAGAAAAGCTGGACATTGTGAAGAACGGTCGGCTAATCGCAAAGCTAGCGAGCCTGTCCCTGGCGGGAAAAGGGTTTGTCAGTAACTGTGAGCAGTACCCTTAACTCACAGCCTCCGAGGAGCACTGCAAGTTGTATTGCTGGGAATGCCTGTTATTGCAACTGATAAACTGGGTGTTTGGAGCCACAGTGGGTTTGCAAACTTAAGTTTTCTATCCAAGGCAGCAGGGAGACACCGAAGCACGGCCAGACACTTACAAGCAGCGGTGCTTCTGAAAACTTTGGAGGAAACCTGAGTGGATCTACAGCTCATCGAACAAGTGTGCAGAGAAACGGAGCTCCACAACTAAAGGTGAAGAAAAGATTTCCCTATTTTTGTCCTCTCTGTCTGCGCTACATTGAGTTAGCCCTCTACGTTGAGTTAGCTCTCTACATTGAGTTAGCTCTCTAAGTTGAGTTAGCTCTCTACGTTGAGTTAGCTCGCTACATTGAGTTAGCCCTCTACGTTGAGTTAGCTCTCTACGTTGAGTTAGCTCTCTAAGTTGAGTTAGCTCTCTACGTTGAGTTAGCTCGCTACATTGAGTTAGCTCGCTACATTGAATTCGCCCTCTACGTTGAGTTAGCTCTCTACGTTGAGTTAGCCCTCTACATTGAGTTAGCTCTCTACGTTGAGTTAGCTCGCTACATTGAGTTAGCTCGCTACATTGAATTAGCTTGCTACATTGAGTTAGCTCTGTACATTGAGTTAGCTCTGTACGTTGAGTTAGCCCTCTACGTTGAGTTAGCTCTGTACATTGAGTTAGCTCTGTACGTTGAGTTAGCCCTCTACGTTGAGTTAGCTTGCTACATTGAATTAGCTTGCTACATTGAGTTAGCTCTGTACATTGAGTTAGCTCTCTACGTTGAGTTAGCTCTTTACGTTGAGTTAGCTCTCTACGTTGAGTTAGCTCGCTACATTGAGTTAGCTCGCTACATTGAATTAGCCCTCTACGTTGAGTTAGCTCTCTACGTTGAGTTAGCCCTCTACATTGAGTTAGCTCTCTACGTTGAGTTAGCTCTCTACATTGAGTTAGCTCGCTACATTGAATTAGCTTGCTACATTGAGTTAGCTCTGTACATTGAATTAGCCCTCTACGTTGAGTTAGCCCTCTACATTGAGTTAGCTCGCTACATTGAATTAGCCCTCTACGTTGAGTTAGCTCTCTACGTTGAGTTAGCCCTCTACATTGAGTTAGCTCGCTACATTGAATTAGCCCTCTACGTTGAGTTAGCTCTCTACGTTGAGTTAGCCCTCTACATTGAGTTAGCTCTCTACATTGAATTAGCCCTCTACGTTGAGTTAGCTCTCTACGTTGAGTTAGCCCTCTACATTGAGTTAGCTCGCTACATTGAATTAGCTTGCTACATTGAGTTAGCTCTGTACATTGAGTTAGCTCTCTACGTTGAGTTAGCCCTCTACGTTGAGTTAGCTCTCTACATTGAATTAGCTTGCTACATTGAATTAGCTTGCTACATTGAGTTAGCTCTGTACATTGAGTTAGCCCTCTACGTTGAGTTAGCTCTCTACATTGAGTTAGCTCGCTACATTGAATTAGCTTGCTACATTGAGTTAGCTCTGTACATTGAGTTAGCTCTCTACGTTGAGTTAGCTCTCTACGTTGAGTTAGCCCTCTACGTTGAGTTAGCTCTCTACATTGAGTTAGCTCTCTACGTTGAGTTGACAAAAGGAAACAACACATTTTCTCCAGCAACAGATTATGTTTATGAACAAACTGAGTAATGGAACCTCACAACCAAACCCTTGAAGTAACTGTGGAGCAGTGTAACAGATTACTTTGACAGAAGGTCAGGTTGTATCAGCTGTTCTTCAGGAGCGTCTGCTGCTGATCCAGGATCAGATCGTCTGACCGTCACCTCGTTTAAATAAATACAGATATCATACGTTGATCTGGGTCAAAGCTGCTCACAGATCACAGATCAGCCAGTGACATGCTTCTTGTGGCTGTTATGATCCGTGTCTCAGATTCCAGCGCGGTGACTCACTGATCCGTTAATGCTGTTCTGAAGAACTGAGCGGCTTCACTTTGTAACAGAACTAATCTGTTCATTGTTTGGACTGAAGAGGTTCTGCAGCTCATGAACTCTGGACCTGATGTTACTGTAACATGCTGGTGTTGATGTGATCGTAGATGTTATTGATCTGTTATGTTCCAACTGGTTTCCTTCTTCAGACAGAAACACAGAACGTGTCTCAGTGGTTCTGAGTGGTTCTGTTTAACATTAATGTGTTCTCACAGAGCTGAACGTTCCAAGTTAGTGGCAACAAAACCAGACGATCCTGACGAAGTGAGTAAAGATCAGAATCATTCGTGATTTTAATGACATGTTGATTTATAACGAACCAACTCGTGTGTTGTGTTGTGTTGTGTTGTGTCTTCTCCAGACGAACGAACAGAATATCAGATTTTAAGAAAAACTCGATGTTGAAGTCACAAACAGGAGAAGAGTTTGTGCTCCAGTTAACTTTCTGCTGTCACATAAAATACAAGGACATGGTGACGGACTGACACACACACACACACACACACACACACACACACACACACACTGTACACACACGCACACACACACACACTGTACACACACACACACACACACACACACACACACACACACCCGCACACACACACACTGTACACACACACACACACGCACACACACACACACACACACACACACACACACGCACGCCTCGGGGAAACCTGTCCGGCTGACTGAACCTGCTCCAGCTCGCCTCCACCTGAATCCTCCGCCTGCAGGTCCAACCTTGTGTAACTGATGTAACCTGAGAGGGCGGAGCTTATGCAGGCTGCTGTCGCCTGCAGGTACACTCAGGTGTGTCTCTGACAACAAAGGCCCATAAATGAGACGCAGAGGTAAAGTTCTGGATGTAACCTGTTGAGTTGTATTTTTACTTTGATGTTTCATTAGAAGATTTGACTCCAGAATATAAAACGAAGCAGAAACACGCTGACGTCCTGATGAAGCTGATGAAGCTGATGAAGCTGATGAAGCTGATGAAGCTCAGTGTGACGTCGACCCGACAGTCAACATGTCGACATGAACATAAAACACACATGTTGTTCTCATCAGTGTGTGTCGGGTCATCCGGACCTCACAGCACAGATGTACAAATGAGACACAGAACCGGCTCCTGACTGTCAGTCAGTTACAGAAGAGACACGAGATCACACAGATTGATTACAGTTCTTTTCAATTGCTAAAACACAATTTTGCAAACTAGGCTGGTTTTATCAAACTTAACACAATTCACAAACCAAACATCCCAAACTGCAAAACACCTCACATATCCTGCAAAATGAAGCTCTGCAACCAAAACTACATGCAGCATTTTGAAAATCAAACTGCTGCACCCGACGTCACACACTTCATTCATGTTACAGATGTTTGTCTAACCAGCTACACACTGTTGGTTAATGAAAAACTCTCTCATCTTCAGAATGATTTGCCAAAATACCAACATAGTTCAAACTGTAGAGAATTCTTCAGATTGCTCACATGCACAGAAATATTTGCAGATACACACACATGCTGCTGAAACATTTATTTATTTATTTTTCACTGAACAAGTCAGTGCAACACATGCACAGCAGATATATTTACATTGGAGTGAAAAAAGTAAGTCAACTCAGGTGTTTCTGATGTCATCTGAAAGTTGTTGTCTTCTTTGGCCATGAGCTCCTCTACCAGCTCCTCCTCTCACTCTTCCTCCCCCTCTCACTCTCTCCCTCCCTCTTCCTCTTCTTCTCTCTGCAGCGTCTTCCATTGTTGTTGGAAAGAAAAGCAGCTCACCTGTGTTCTGTTAGAGCTACTTCCTGACTGAAGTGGTAACAGGTAGTTGTTTGGCCTGGTGGCACATATAGTGGCCAGTTAGGTCATGTAGTGTCATTTTGAATGGCAAACACTTGACTTCATGTCAGATTGTTGTGTCTGATGCAGAGAACCTCTTCAGTGCATTTAAAAAGTGACTTTTTAAATTGCAAAATGTGTTTCAGGTTTTGGAGAGTTGAGAAGAAGTTTAATCTGTGTGTGTCAGGTTAAATATTTGTGCTGTGCAGGTCGTGTTCGTGTGTTAGCAACTGGAAACAACTGTAACTGTAACTGTGTGCTGAGGAGGCTGCAGGAAGTGTTTCTGAGTCGCTCTCTTCATGCCCGTCGTTCACACTGAACCCAGCAGCTGTGGAACCAGAACCAGAACCAGAACCATCTATGTCAGTTTCCAGAGACAGAAACTACAACAACACAACAACAGTGTCACACAGACGGCGTGACATTAACACCAGAAGAAACAGTGGAAGCTTTAATTATTTTGGCTGTAACAAGCTGTTACTGTTGACATGAGGATCCAGGAAGACCAGATCCAGGAAGACCAGATCCAGGAAGACCAGATCCAGGAAGACCAGATCCATGAAGACCAGATCCAGGAAGACCAGATCCAGGAAGACCAGATCCATGAAGACCAGATGCAGGAAGACCAGATCCATGAAGTCCAGATCCAGGAAGACCAGATCCATGAAGACCAGATCCAGGAAGACCAGATCCATGAAGACCAGATCCATGAAGACCAGATCCATGAAGACCAGATCCATGAAGACCAGATCCAGGAAGACCAGATCCAGGAAGACCAGATCCAGGAAGACCAGATCCATGAAGACCAGATCCATGAAGACGGATCAGGAGACTCTGGCTTCCTGGTCCAGTTAACAGATCAGTCGTGAGTCTACGTACCTGCACGTGTGTGTGAGATGTAATGTTCAATCATTGCTAACTTCACGTTAGCTTAGTGCAAAGCTTTTCACATGGAAGTCAGCTTTTCCCCCTGCAGCAGTTTGAACACAGTGAGTCTGATCCCTGCAGGTGAACACAGGGACAGCTGACAGGTGACAGGTGACAGGTGAGAGGTGACAGGTGTGTCGGGCAGAAACTCACATCAGGGACGCTGACATTTTATCAGTTTCTGTTGAAGTTCCTCAGAACAAATTACACTCGTGAAGCATGAACCAAATCATAAACCTGACTTAGATAACTCCCCCTCTTCCTCCCCCTCCTCCCCCTCCTCCCTCCTCCTCCCCCTCCCCCCCCCTCCTCCTCTCCCCCTCCTCCCCCTCCTCCCCCCCTCCTCTCCCCCTCCTCCCCCTCCCCCTCCCCCCCCTCCTCTCCCCCTCCCCCTCCCCCTCCTCCTCCCCCCTCTCCCCCTCCCCCTCCTCTCCTCCCCCTCCTCCCCCTCCTCCTCCTCTTCAGGGTGTGACCTGAATTCCTCGCAGGTTTCTGTAAACCACCTCCGGTGTTTCTCTGCTGCTCATAAATCTTCTGATCACACATCAGTTTTTGTTCCTGGTGTCACAGAAACTCTGAAGACACATGTTGAATAATCCTGAAACACTCTGTGACTCTTTCTTACAGCTCTGCAGCGTGTTTCTGAAGTTTCACACATATCTATCATAATTCCACCAGATTACATTCATCAGAGAATTTTGCACCTCTGTTGAAGTTCTGCAGACGTCCTGATGCTCCAACATCAATCGACAGGAAACACAAAGCAGCAGCAGAAACTTGGTCTCCCTGCAGCTCGACTGTCGACACGTCAGATAAACAGTTTTGTTCCAACCTGCCTGTTTAAGAGCTGCTGCACATTTTTACCATAAAAGGAAACATCAGGTGATTCTTACCTGCAGCTGCGTCTCTGTGTCCCAGGTAACAACGAGCCAGAGATCCATAACAGCCGTCCTGATGAACTGGACCTCTGAGGTTTTGGGACAATTCAACCCTAAAACTGTCTGAAGAAGACGTGTGTGAGACCTTCAGTCTGACAGGAACTGATTATAAACACCAAGATTTTATATTTCTAAGTGATGTTGTTGATTTACTGTGTAAAATCTGTCTTTATGTGTGATGTGTTCGTGCTTCAGGGCCTCAACAACAGAGACAGAAGTCCTCACAGTGTGTCCTCCAGGAGACGTTCAGGTGTTCATGTAGAAGTAGAAGTGCTGATTCAGCTTGTTTACTCCAGTAAAGTAATAGATTACAGGCTCTGACATGTACTCAGAGTATCAGAGTAAAAAGTCTCCCTCTGAAGGACATTTGTGCTCAAAGCTAACTGAAGCTCACGTCATATTAATAGAATTCAAAGACTATTAAAGTTAAAGGTAGAATCAGTAGGATTTGTCCCAGCTGTTCCTGAACGCACCACAAAGACAGTTGATTGTTGAGTCTCATTCCCAGGACGTCAAATAGACACATGTTGGGTTGGTAAAGCGTCCCGAGCAGCAACAAAGAGAGAAAATCAGAAACTCTCTGCAGATACGAGACACTAACACGCCTTTACTCCACATTCCAGTCTCCCTCTCTGTCTGTTTACGCCTTCTTACGGCTTTTAAAATCAGTCTGCTGATGCTGGGAAATAACAGTAATCCAGAATTCACCTCAGATGCATCAAACTAAAGTACCGAGGCTGTTCTGAAGCTGTGAGGAGGAGAAAGTTCAGGTGTAGAGAGGAGAAGTCACACAGATACTCAGGTGTGTGTTTGTACACCTGCACAGTGAACACGTCTCTGCTGTGAGTCGATGTTCAGTTCTGATTGTCTTTGTTTGCAGGCTCGTCAGCTGAAAACAAGACTGTGGTTCCTAACGACTTCTTCTCTGTCATCGATGTTAATACAACAATTAAACACTGTAATGACGTCTATGAACACGCAGACTGACGGCTGCCAAGTTTCTGCCGCCTGCAGCCATCGACCTGTTAACAGACGGCGTTCCTGCGAACACGGCGAGTTAATGCAGCTCAGCGTGTGTCGCTCTGCTCGCCAACATCAGTGTGACATCAGAGCGAATGTCCTCAGCTGACGTTCTTCTTCACTGATCTTTAATCGCTTCTCCTGTAAAATATCAAAGATTGTGAAGATCAGTGTCCCAGAGTGACGTCTCCGACATCTACTGTCCAAAAACTCTGTTTTTACACTTTAAAGAAAAGAAACAAAACCTCATTTAAGAAGCTGAAAACAATTATCATTACAGGAAGCAGTTTGCAATTAAGTTTCTTTTAATCGACTAATCGTGCAGCTCAGAGTCAAAGTTCACGTTCAGTATATCAGATGTGAACCTGTAACCCTCCTGTTGTCTCAACTGTGAACGTTCAGAGTGTAAACCTGCTGCAGACAGAACTGACGGTTCGGACCTCAGAACAGACAGAACTGACAGTTTGGACCTCAGCACAGACAGAACTGACCGTTTGGACCTCAGCACAGACAGAACTGACCGTTTGGACCTCAGGACAGTCAGAACTGACAGTTTGGACCTCAGGACAGACAGAACTGACAGTTTGGACCTCAGGACAGACAGAACTGACAGTTTGGACCTCAGCACAGACAGAACTGACCGTTTGGACCTCAGCACAGACAGAACTGAGGGTTCTGACCTCAGCACAGTCAGAACTGACCGTTTGGACCTCAGGACAGACAGAACTGACCATTTGGACCTCAGCACAGACAGAACTGAGGGTTCGGACCTCAGAACAGACAGAACTGACCGTTTGGACCTCAGGACAGACAGAACTGACGGTTTGGACCTCAGCACAGACAGAACTGACAGTTTGGACCTCAGCACAGACAGAACTGACGGTTTGGACCTCAGCACAGACAGAACTGACAGTTTGGACCTCAGCACAGACAGAACTGAGGGTTTGGACCTCAGCACAGACAGAACTGACAGTTTGGACCTCAGCACAGACAGAACTGAGGGTTTGGACCTCAGCACAGACAGAACTGAGGGTTTGGACCTCAGCACAGACAGAACTGACAGTTTGGACCTCAGCACAGACAGAACTGAGGGTTCTGACCTCAGCACAGTCAGAACTGAGGGTTTGGACCTCAGCACAGACAGAACTGACAGTTTGGACCTCAGCACAGACAGAACTGAGGGTTTGGACCTCAGCACAGACAGAACTGACAGTTTGAACCTCAGCACAGACAGAACTGAGGGTTCTGACCTCAGCACAGACAGAACTGAGGGTTTGGACCTCGGGACAGACAGAACTGACCGTTCTGACCTCAGCACAGACAGAACTGACAGTTTGGACCTCAGCACAGACAGAACTGACCGTTCTGACCTCAGCACAGACAGAACTGAGGGTTCTGACCTCAGCACAGACAGAACTGACGGTTTGGACCTCAGCACAGACAGAACTGAGGGTTTGGACCTCAGCACAGACAGAACTGAGGGTTTGGACCTCAGCACAGACAGAACTGAGGGTTTGGACCTCAGCACAGACAGAACTGACAGTTTGGACCTCAGCACAGACAGAACTGACAGTTTGGACCTCAGCACAGACAGAACTGAGGGTTCTGACCTCAGCACAGACAGAACTGACGGTTTGGACCTCAGCACAGACAGAACTGAGGGTTTGGACCTCAGCACAGACAGAACTGACAGTTTGGACCTCAGCACAGACAGAACTGACAGTTTGGACCTCAGCACAGACAGAACTGAGGGTTCTGACCTCAGCACAGACAGAACTGAGGGTTTGGACCTCAGCACAGACAGAACTGAGGGTTTGGACCTCAGCACAGACAGAACTGAGGGTTTGGACCTCAGCACAGACAGAACTGAGGGTTCTGACCTCAGCACAGACAGAACTGAGGGTTTGGACCTCAGCACAGACAGAACTGAGGGTTCTGACCTCAGCACAGACAGAACTGAGGGTTCGGACCTCAGCACAGACAGAACTGAGGGTTCGGACCTCGGGACAGACAGAACTGACCGTTCTGACCTCAGGACAGACAGAACTGACCGTTCTGACCTCAGCACAGACAGAACTGAGGGTTCGGACCTCGGGACAGACAGAACTGACCGTTCTGACCTCAGGACAGACAGAACTGACCGTTCTGACCTCAGCACAGACAGAACTGAGGGTTCGGACCTCGGGACAGACAGAACTGACCGTTCTGACCTCAGGACAGACAGAACTGACCGTTCTGACCTCAGCACAGACAGAACTGAGGGTTCTGACCTCGGGACAGACAGAACTGAGGGTTCGGACCTCGGGACAGACAGAACTGACCGTTCTGACCTCAGCACAGACAGAACTGACCGTTCTGACCTCGGGACAGACAGAACCCCTCAGTTCTTCAGGAGGTCGTGTCACTGCTGAACAGCTGCAGAGCTGATTTGTTCAGATCTCCAGCGAGGTGCCTCTGATTCTGATGTTGAGGAGGAACACAACCCAGAACGGTGCACATCTGATCCTGACCCGTCTGATCCTGACCCGTCTGATCCTGACCCGTCTGATCCTGACCCAAACAAACATTCAAACAAACATCGACTGACACTTTATTGTCTAATGTTGTGTTTGATCCACGTCCAGGAGCGACAATGACAGGCGTGTCGTCGGCATGGCAACGGACATTTGAGATGGTGGACTGATCACCTGTGTGTGTGTGTGTGTGTGTGTGTGTGTGTGCGTTTGTGTATGTGTGTGCGTGTGCGTGTGCGTGTGTGTGTGAGAGTGTGTGTGAGAGTGTGTGTGTGTGTGAGAGTGTGTGTGTTTTGTTCTTCATACTTCACATATTGTAGATTTTGTTCCAACAGGCCTCTGAGAAATACCACAGAGTCAAGTTTCTACACGCATCAACACACACACACACATACACAAACACACGCACGCACACACACACACACACACACACACACGCACACACACACACACACACACACACGCACACAGAGTTTCAGTTGGAGGATGAACTGTATTAATATGTTTTGTCATTTATAGATCTTGTATCTTTAACTGAACCTGAAGACTTGTAACATCTGGGTGATGATGATACTGAGACACAGCAGGTTCTGACCCGACACAGGGTTAACAGAACACCTGATCTGGGCCACAGGATCCTGGTCCTTGGATGCACTCTGCAGACGAGCCGGTTTCAGTTTATGATCCTTCTTTAACAACCTCTTCTCAGCTGCCAAACTCCCGTCAATCAATCCAAACTTTTCACTCACAGCTTCACATAAATCCTCCAGACGACGTGTTCGTCGCTCGCAGGAGGGAAGTCGGACTTTACGAGCTCCGCGGAGCCGTCAGCCTCGCTGCTGCTGCTTCATCAGGTGTCACTGCAGAGTGTAAACCACACTGAGCCTCCAGTCAGGCCCGCAGCTTCTTTAGCGTGTTAGCACGATAACATGTGTTAATCATCTGATGTGATCGTTTGTTTTTACATCTTGTTTGTGTTTCTTCAGTAACATTTGATTTATCTGTGAGCTGTTGCAGTGCAGAAACATCCAGAGACACACCTGGATCCTGCTGAAGGGTTCGTCTCTGCAGAGCTCCTGTGACCTTCGACCTCTGCATATCTGAAGAAGGAGAGGCTGCACAGACGAGGGCTGTGGATCATTGATCAGTGATTGGTGGAGGGGCGGAGCCTGCAGGTGTGTGACAGTAACGACTGCTCTGACCTCAGGTGATTCAGAGGAGGACAGGAGGTCCAGGTGCTCCCGGAGAGCTGGTTTACACCAACAACCATCACAGAATACGAAAAGAACAATTTGTCATCTGAGGCTTCACCAGAAGGCCTGAAGACATCCCAGGACCCGCTCTGTTGGTCCTGCAACACATGGACCTGAGTAAATGTTCTTAGTTACAATCCATCAGTGTGATGAACAGTCATGTGATCATAGAGACCTCAGAAACAGAGTTCAGCCTGTATCAACAAATAAATTACTTCACCTTAACGTTAACTCCACACGAACACATTAAATGTTGGAGTGAGTCCGGGTTTGGACCTGAACACAGACGGAGGGTTGATATGTGTGAACAGAAGATGAAACCCTGGCAGAGAGAGATACGCTCTCTGTGTGGTCCCGACAGGTTCCAACAAGTCCACCATTATCCCGGACTCCAAACCCCTCCACCTGAACCACTACGCCCAGCAGCCCCCGCCTCCACCAGCATGAGGCGCTTCACCTCCTCCCTGCCCGACCGTCTGGACCACCACAGAACTCACAGAACACACAGACACCTGAGGCACTGAGCCTGTTCACATGCACACTGATACACTGATCAGTACAGACGATTCAGTCGCTCATGTCAACAACATGATCAGATTATAACAAATCTGATCATCACACTTTGTTTTTAAACCAGCTTCTGTTTTATTTGCTGCGTGTGGACCGTCAATCTGGTTTCTTCTGTTCTCTCTCTGTGCAGGCGGACAAACATAAGAACGCGGATGTCGCTGAAACTCGAGCAGAGAGACGGCGAGCGGGACGCCATGACGACAGAGACGCCATGACGACAGAGACGCCATCAGGACAGAGACGCCATCAGGGCGTCAAGTGATGACTGTGTCATTTAAACACGTCAGGTCAGATGATCATCAGATCACTGAGCTCATGTGAACAGGCTCAGTGTTGAACTGTGGATCTACTTTATGTCAACGTGCACAAACACAGGTGAACATACAGTATGTGTTCACCTGTGTTGTCTCTGCAGGTAGATCTGACACTCTGCTGCCCCCAGTGGACAGAGACGGACTGACACCACAGGCTCAGACCGACCTGGTGACTGCTGCCCCCTACAGGCCGCTACATGGTTTATTACTTCAAGTATTTATATTTTGGTATTCGGACACAGACTCTTCTGCTGCATCAGTTTGCTGCTTTCACTTTATTCTGATACAGAAACTTTTACAGTTAAATATCTGAATATATATAATATATCCACATTTTTGAGGTACTTCTACTTCATCTTTAATTCTGTCCAACAGGAGGTTTTTGTTTTGATTGTGCAGTTTGAATAATTGCTTTGTGTTACAGTTTTGCTTCTATGTCTCCGTATTGATCGCAGACAGAAGTAATCTTTAAAATATTGTGACCATGACTTCATCCTTGAAATCAGTCACAGTTCCTGCTGAGACTTTAAATCATTGTGGTTTTGCTGCCACCTGCTGCTCGAACACGAACAGCATCATCTTCTCTCCCTTCAGTCCTGAATGAGGCCGTCTAGTTTCACAGTTGTTTCCAGTTGCTAACACACGAACACGACCTGCACAGCACAAATATTTAACCCGACACACACAGATTAAACTTCTTCTCAACTCTCCAAAACTTGAAACACATTTTGCAATTCAAAAAGTCACTTTTTAAATGCACTGAAGAGGTTCCCTGCATCAGACACAACAATCTGACATAAAGTCAAGTGTTTGCCATTCAAAATGACACTACATGACCTAACTGGCCACTATATGTGCCACCAGGCCAAACAACTACCTGTTACCACTTCAGTCAGGAAGTAGCTCTAACAGAACACAGGTGAGCTGCTTTTCTTTCCAACAACAATGGAAGATGCTGCAGAGAGAGGAAGAGGAAGAGGGAGGGAGAGAATGAGAGGGGGAGGAAGGGTGAGAGGAGGAGCTGGTAGAGGAGCTCATGGCCAAAGAAGACGACAACTTTCAGATGACATCAGAAACACCTGAGTTGATGATGTCATCAGCCTCTCACTGTCACATTCTGTTTCTGCTGTTTACTGTTTCACTTACTGTTTATGAGCATATCTTTGTTCACTCTAATGTAAATATATCTGCTGTGCATGTGTTGCACTGACTTGTTCAGTGAAAAATAAATAAATGTTTCAGCAGCATGTGTGTGTATCTGCAAATGTTTCTGTGCATGTGAAGCAATCTGAAGAATTCTCTACAGTTTGAACTATGTTGGTATTTTGGCAAATCATTCTGAAGATGAGAGAGTTTTTCATTAACCAACAGTGTGTAGCTGGTTAGACAAACATCTGTAACATGAATGAAGTGTGTGACGTCGGGTGCAGCAGTTTGATTTTCAAAATGCTGCATGTAGTTTTGGTTGCAGAGCTTCATTTTGCAGGATATGTGAGGTGTTTTGCAATTTGGGTGTTTGGTTTGTGAATTGTGTTAAGTTTGATAAAACCGGCCTCGTTTGCAAAATTGTGTTTTAGCAATCAAAAAAAACTGTGATTAGCAGAGTGAAGTCTAACAGAGGTTGAGGTGTTTCTATTTGCTTTAAATGAAGTTGAAAGACTGAAATATTTTCCTTCTTTCTTTCACACATAAAATGTATCAACTCTAACAAGAGTCAACAGGACACAGTCGTTTATACCCATCACATTTATTTTCAGATTAAAATGTTCAAATGAGATTGAACGAGAATCACATTTATAATAAAGAGAACAAACATGTCACCTACAGCGTGATTATATCGTGTGTATATATATATATAATATATCATAAACCGGTGAGGAAACACCACACAAGATATGACCAAACATGAAACTGAGGTTCTGATTATTAAAAGGAAGTTGCTGCAAAATCATCAAATCTTCATGATTTTTTGATTGATTCTTTAAATTTAAAACAGAAAAAAATCAAGACTTTTGGAGGGGAAATTTAAAAAAACTGAATAAAGCACACAAGTATAGTAGATTATATATTTGTACTACTTGGTGGTAAAGAAGTGACTGAGTACATTTACTCAAGTACTTTCAAGGTACGAGATTTTTCTGTATCAAACACTTCTAGTTCTGATACTTTCTGTAAGGTGTGATCAGGTGTGTTCAGGTGTGATCAGGTGTGTTCAGGTGTGATCAGGTGTGTTCAGGTGTGATCAGGTGTGTTCTGGTGATTAGGTGTGATCAGGTGTGATCAGGTGTGTTCTGGTGATTAGGTGTGATCAGGTGTGTTCTGGTGATTAGGTGTGATCAGGTGTGATCAGGTGTGTTCTGGTGATTAGGTGTGATCAGGTGTGTTCTGGTGATTAGGTGTGATCAGGTGTGTTCTGGTGATTAGGTGTGATCAGGTGTGATCAGGTGTGTTCTGGTGATTAGGTGTGATCAGGTGTGATCAGGTGTGTTCTGGTGATTAGGTGTGATCAGGTGTGATCAGGTGTGTTCTGGTGATTAGGTGTGATCAGGTGTGTTCTGGTGATTAGGTGTGATTAGGTGTGATCAGGTGTGATCAGGTGTGTTCTGGTGATTAGGTGTGATCAGGTGTGATCAGGTGTGTTCTGGTGATTAGGTGTGATCAGGTGTGATCAGGTGTGTTCAGGGTTAAAGCATGATGTCACTCTGTTCCGGCACTTTTCACCCCAAAACCTGTGGACAGCCAGCGCTGGAGGAGAGGAGAGGTGCCTGCAAGAGAAGAAATATTATTTATTACCATAAACTGTTTTTTCACTGTGAGAGAAATTGTCCTACATTCTTTAAGTCAGGAGACGACGTCACTGACGACTCTGTCGACTTTATAATGACGTATCTTCACAGTCTGTTGTTTCATTAGTTTGATGACAAACTGATGAAATATCATTTGTGTGATTCATGATACAATTCTGACAGGATCAATACTTTATCTGTCTCTCTTCAGTCACTACAGACAAAGGTTTGATCAATAAGGTCCATGAAGGGAACAGGAAGGGGCGGGGCTTCAGCCCTCTATTTCATCCTTTTAACACAGTGTCAACACAAAGCAGCTGTGCTCACCTGCAGCCTGTTGTTGTTGTTGTTGTTGTTGTTGTCGCTGTCTGTCCTGACTTCTCTCCCTCCCCGCTGCTGAGATCGACAGAGCTGCCATCTTACAAACACTGATCCTCTCCTTGTTGCCTCCAGTTCCGCTGCCGGTGCTCCTGATTGGCCAGTCGCTGCTGCTGATGACCCTCCCACCCGTACTGTTGGTCCTCCCTGACCCAGAGGAGCTACCGCTGCCCATGCTGACACTCATCTTCCCCCCGGGGCTCGGGGCTCTTTGGCTGCCAGTTGCCCCCCCAGCACCTGGTCGTCCTGTACTCCCCATGCTGGTCCTGTGTGCTGAAGCTGAGCTGTAGACTGGCTTCCATTCGCCGCTGCCAGTGCTAGCGTATCTCCCAGAGGTGCTAGTCCTGTGGCTTCCAGACGAGCCGCTGAGCCTGCCACTACTACCTGATCCACTTATACTACCACCACTACCTACGCTGCTGCTACGCCTGACAACACCACCTGAGCTGAGCCGACCAACACTACTGAGTCTCTGCCCGCTACTCGTGAGGCTGCTTGGCGGACTGATTATTTGGTTACGACTCGTTCCACTGACCCTGTCTGCGCCACTGGCACTACTCAAACGTCCAGAACTCCCACCATAAACTCTCCACTCTCCACTCCCTCCACTACCAAACCGCCTTCCTACTGATCCTGGTGGGCTTGTCACTAGCTTTGCATCTGCTGAGATTTCTTCCCTGTCTGCTTTGGGTAAGTTGCTGTTGCCGGGCCAGCTGCTCATACGTCCAGAGCTCCCACCATAGACTCTCCACTCTCCACTCCCTCCACTCCCTGCACTACCAAATCTCCCTGCTCCTTGTGATCCTGGTGGGCTTGTTGGTAATTTTGCAGCCACTGACGTTACATCTTCCCTGTCAGCTTTGGGTAAGTTATTGCTGCCAGGCCAGCTGCTCATACGTCCAGAGCTCCCGCCGTAGACTCTCCACTCTCCACTCCCTCCACTCCCTGCACTACCAAACCTCCCTCCTCCTTGTGATCCTGGTGGGCTAGTAGGTAGTTTTGCAACATCTGATGGGATGTTTTCCCCGTTTGCTTTGGGTAAGCTTTTGCTGCCAGCCCAACTACTGATACGTCCAGGACTCCCGCCATAGACTCTCCACTCTCCACTCCCTTCACTGCCAAACCTTCCTTTTTCTGGTGGACTTGTTGCAAGGGGCACTGATGTGCTTTCTTCACTCCTTGTCCTGTGTAAGCTGCTTCCACTTCCGAATCTCACTTTTTCTTGGGGGTTTGTTGCAGGATTTGGGGTCCCTGATGAACCTTTTTCTTTTCCTTTGCTGCTGCCATGAACCATCCACTCTGCACTTCCTCTACTGCTGAATCTCCCTCTTTCTTGTTGGCTTGTTGCTCCTGACAGGCTTTCTTTGCTCCCTGTCTTGGGCAAGCTCATAGTTTTATGTCCCAGAATGCCCCCATAAACCATCAACTCACCACTGCCACGTCGGAATCTATCCTCTACCTCTGCATTCACAGAAACTCCTGCATTAACACTGACTTTACTTGATGAACTAGCTGCTATACCACTGTTGCTAGTAGAAATACTTCCTGAATTAGTAGCCACACTGCTAATGGTGGTTCCTTCTTTTGAAGGGATACTGCCAAAGCTAGCTGATTTAGAAGTCTCTTTCTGGTTTTCCGAACCATATCTGCCTTCTGGACTGCCACCTGGATTCTGGACAGCGTTGTTATCTGCTGTGCCTCCAAGCTGAAGGCTGATTCCTTCACCGGTGGGTTTAGAATTGATTGTACCATTTACAGTACCTCTACTTTCTTTACTACCTTCAAATGATCCAATGCACAAATTGTCCCCATCTCTCACTGAAATGCTGACTTTTCCATTTCTGTCCTGTTCTAGCAAACCCGGATCTTTACCAAACGACAGGGGCTCGCCTTCCTCTTTTGTCGAGAGAAGGTATTTTTCAACTGGTCTCACAACTGCATTTGCCTCAGTTAAACTCAGGGATACTTCTCCATCTTCTTCTTCCCCATTCGGACTCAGACACATGTTAGCCTCAACTAGACTGAAACATTGTTCTAAGTCATTTGGGCTTGAAAGAGAATCAGGACTTCTAATATGCTCTTTGGGATCAACTGGACGAAATACTTGATCTGTGGTACTCATTAACAACTCTTTTTCAACGAGGCTCAGATGTATGTCTGGCTTTGTTGAGCTTGCAGATACATGAACCTCTCTTGGATTTAGCAGCTCTTCAGTGACGGAAGAACTCAAAGCCACACCAGAATCTTTTTCACCTGTACATTTCTTTGATTGATTGTCCGACTTAGTAGAGTCGTCCTTAACCTTGTTTGTATCATGAAAACCAATGACTACGTTCCCCTTGTCCACCTCTGATTCTACTTTCCTTAAACGCTCTGTACTTGCAGTTTTACTCTCGAAATCATTGCTGTCTGGGTTGCTAGATGGTCCTGTTTCTGCATCTTCTATGACTTTGTTTAATTCACTTTTGGATGCATCGGACAATGCCAAACTCTGTTCTAAGCTTGGGACAAGCAAAGTACTTTCCACTTCTACTACTTCTCCCTTCAACTCTTGTCTTTCTACTTCCTTGTTATCCATCACAGTCAAGTCACAAGAGACTTTACCCTGAGCCCCCTCAGACCTAAGAATTTGAGATTCAGGAAACACAGATGCCCTAACCCCAACCCCTCCATTCCCAACTGCTTCTGTTTGAGTCTCCAGACTCAGAGACACAAGCTGTGGAGATTCCTGGTTCTTGGCCTCAATTGAGCCTTCTGTGCAGTTAATTTTAGATGAAATCACAGTTTCTGCCTCTTTCTTTGCCTCTGCAGCAGTTTGTTTGCTGGGATCACTTATTGCTGTATACAGCAAATCTGGTCCTTGCTTTACTTCTGGTCCTGCACAAAGAAGGGTTCTTGTGATCACCGTTTGAATGTTTGTCCCTGTTTTAGTAACCTGAAAATCTGCCTCTGTGGAGGTTTCTTTGGATTCAAAGGTTTCTGGCTTTGCCTGAACAGCAACACTCCTGACATATTGTGTGTCAGGAATGAATGCAATGGTACCTTGTGCAATTTTACTCTCAAGGTTGACATTGCTGTCTGGGGTACTGGATGAAGCAGTTGCGATGCTGGACCTTGTATCTACATCCTCTATGAATGTGTTTTCTTCACTGGGGACAAGCAAAGTGCCTTCTATTTCTTCTTCTCGCTTCTTTTGTTGTCTTATTACTTCCTCATTTAACAAAGTCAAGTCACCAGAGACCTCATCCTGAGCCTCCTCAGACTTAAGAATTTGGAATTCAGAGACAACAGATGTTATGTTTGTCCTTGTTTTAGTAGCAAGCAAATCTGCCTCTGTGGAGGTTTCTTCAGATGCAAAGGTTTCTGGTTTTGCCTGAACAGCGGCACGCCGGAAAGATTGTGTGTCAGAATCCAATGCAATGGTTCCTTGTGTGGTTTTACTCTCAAGGTTTTCCTTGTTATCTGGGCTACTGAATGGAGCAGTTGTGACTTTGTTTTCTTCACTGGGGACAAGTAAATTACATTCTACTTCTACTGCTCCTTCTTCTTGGTTCCTCTCTTGTCTTTCTACTTTCTTGTTATCCATCCGAGTCAAGTCACCAGAGACCTTACACTGAGCCTCTGAAAAAACAAGAATTTGAGATTCAGAGGCAGCTGTTTCTTTAACAGCAAGTTCCCTTTCATCCTCTGCAATTTTTGTTGGAGTAGTCAGTTTCAAAGACATAACCTGTGCAGATTCCTGATTCTTGGCCTGGATGGAGCCCTCTGTGCAATTCATTTGCGCTGATATCATAGTTTGTGTCTCTTTCTTTAACTCTGCAGCAGTTTTTTTGCTGGAATCATTAATTGTCGTATGTGCAGTATTTGGTCCTTGCTTCACTTCTGGCTCTGCACAAAGAAGGGTTTTGGTGATCACTGTTTGAGTGTACGTCTCTGTTTTAGTAACCTGAAAATCTGCCTCTCTGGGGGGTTCTTTGGATGCAAGCGTGTCTGGTTTCGCCTGAATAGTGGCACTCCTGACAGATTCTGTTTCAGGGACCAATGTGATGGTTCCTTCAGTGGTTTTACTCTCAACATTGTCATTACTGTGTGGGCTACTGGATGAAGCAGTTGCAATGCTGGACCCTGTATCTGTATCTTCTAAGACTTTGTTCTCCTCACTGGGGGCAAGCAAGGTACCTTCTACTCTTACTACATCTTCTTCTTGCTTCTTTTCTTGTCTTTTTACTTCAAGAGTCATATCACCGGAGACCTGAGCCTGAGCCTCCACGCACCTAAGAACTGGAAAGTCAGAGACAATGGATGCTCTAACAACAATTTCCCCTTCATCTCTGACTGCTTCTGTTGGAGTCTTCACACTCAAAGACACAACCTCTGCAGGATGCTGGTTCTTAGCCTCAAGGGAACGATCTGTGCAAATAATTTCAGCCGACACTACAGTTTCTGTCTCTTTCTTTCTGTTATCAGTTGTGGTTGTATGTGTTAGGGAATGTGATCCTTGCTTTACTTCTGGCTCAGCACAAAGAATGGTTCTGGTGATCTCTGTCTGAATGTTTGTCTCTGTTTTATTAGCCTGCAAAACAGCTTCTAGACTAGTTGGTTTGGAAGTGAAAGCTTCTGGTTTTGCCTGAACTTCAGCACTCCCTACAGATTGTGTTTCAGGAAACAACTTGATGATTCCTTGTGCAGTATTTGTCACCAGTTTAGAATCTTTGACTGCGACTCTCTGGTCTATACCTTGGCGGACCTGGGTACTAACAATGGATGAATTCCTCAAATCATGATTTTTATCTTCAACTGGGCTGCTCTGCCTGTTGATTGTCCTTTCAGGTATAGCTGCTGTTCTCTGGTTTTCAGACTTTTGGAATGAGCTTGTCCAATTTGAAGTGTTAATTGATGTCACTGGTGTGTTGTGTGGATATTGTCTGTGGACTCTGATTGCGTGTACTGTGGTCACTGTTTCTGAAAGTGGGGCACCAATAGGTGTTTGTCCAACCGTATAGATGTGGCCTCTAGAGACAGCATGAACCCCAGTCATTTTTAGACTTCCTCCCTGAACACTGGCTGTTTTGTTCACTGTGAAGTTTCTCCTGAGGGGAGAGGGGCTTGTTGAACCACAGAAAGAAGTGACGTTAGCCACAGAGGTTGGGTGAAGACTTGAGACCCTGTGAAAAAATGTGAAAGACAAAAAAAATGAGAATGAGAAGAATTGCCTAGGAATCCAAGTTAGGATGCCAAAGACTGCGTAATATATAAATATTATGATTGGAAGGCTGCTCAAACTGTTACTGTTGGAGAATTTAACACATATGTTAGCCTATTGGAGAGGCTATTCAGTTATCATCATCTCATACCGCTTTGGGCTCAGTCCATCCAGCAGCCTCCTGTAGTCTTGTATCTCAGTCTCCAGTCTGGTTGTGATGTCCAGCAGGGTCTGCTGGTCTGCAGCCTGCTGGGCTGTAGCCTGCAACACTGAGTCCAGGTCCCAGCAAAGACTGTCTGCTCTCTGCTGAAGGACCTCCAGCTGCTCAACAAAGGACTCATTCTGGTCCAGACCAGTGGCCTCCAACACCATGTTCTACAGACAAACAGACAGACAGATAGGAACGATGCTGCGTGTTAGCATTTTGTGCCTGTTGGTCCTTCTTCTGCCGATTTATCATAACAACATCTCCAGACTCCATTAACAAATGTTGTGGTTTTGAGAGTTGTTGAGTTAAAACAACTTTCTAACGTAGTGAAACTGTGTCTGTGACAGATTGTAACTGTGTGTCCATGTTGTAAATTCAGCATTAAATCTTTCAGCTGAAGTTGTTTGTCTCCTTGTAAAAAGTGTCAGTTTGTGGCAGCATGTCTGTACCAGCCTGTCTGCTTCTGTGTCTAAAGTGCTAAAGTCTTACCTGCCAACATTGATCAGCTGTTTGAACACACTGTTTACACTGATTTCACCATTTACACTCCATTTATGAAAGAAGAAACATGTTATTGATCTAAACATGTCACATGTTACAAAGACACTAAACAGTAACAATATAGGCTACTTCTTTGTCCCCGTGGAGAAAGTCCCCAGACTCCCTTAACAAATGTGTCAGTTTAGTGAGTTGTTGAGTTGGAGACACTTTATAAACTCTGTGAAACTCTGTCTCTGACTCATTCTGCATTATTTGGACCTTCTTGTTCATTCAGCAAATGTTCTACATGAACTTCTTTCGGTCTTTGAGGAGAAACATGGAGTCTGTTTGTCTCAGAGATGGACGGGTTTGTTTGTTGGGGAAGTGACATCTGATCACAAGTGGTCACTCAAACCACATTTCAACGATGTCAGGTTCTATCTTTGTGTATTAACATCTGACATCAATTTTTAAAGTCCAGTGCTTTTCTCTTACCAGAGAATGGAGTTGTCTCAGCTCTTCTTCAAGACTCTCTGCTGTTCTCCTCAGTTCCTCCAGCTCAGCCTGAATGACCTCTGACTCTGCTGGAGGGTCAAAGGTCACCTCAGGAGAACTCAGCATGGAAACCTGAACACAATACACCTGATTAGATGCTGTCTGTACACTTTATAAACCCCCTCAGACGGAGAAGTGTGCTTATATAGTATTTAAAACTGATGCTGTTGATGTTCGTCCACCTGGGTATTGAACCAATGCTCGTTCTGGTTCTTGTCGAGCAGCGCCACACTCGTGTGTCTCAGGTCGTCCAGCTGCTGGATCAGGTCTAATGTCTCAGCAGGTTGCATCTCCACAGTGACACCTCCTGACATCTGGGACAGGACAACCTGCATGTCCTGGACAGGTAAACAAAATCATGACACTGATGCAGTTTGTCCATTTGAATAATCCAGGTGAGTGTTTCATTGTCTTACCTGTTGGTGTTGTATCTGCAGGCCCATCAGTTGTTGTGATTGGTCGTTCAGCAGACTTTGGATCTCTGGTAGTTTGTGGACCTGCAGCTCCTCCTTCAGCAGCCTCAGGTCATTAAGCTCCGCCTCCAGACAGCCACGGCGCTCATGTTCCTTTTCAGTCCTGTACACACAGCAGGAGATGAAGATGGGCAATGTCTAGATGTGCTCAGTATGTGCATGCTGAAGGTGTGAGGATCTACCTGACGTTGAGGTCAAAGATGGTGAGCTCTGCACTGAGCAGCTGCAGCTTCACCTGAGCCTGGGCCGAGAGACAATCACTGATCTGCAAGTAAGAGAAGAGAGAGAGGAACTTTTTTTTAAAGCACCAGGTACGGTACCACAGTTTAGAGGTTACACTCATACAGGTCATACGTCTGGGACTAGAGTCAGACGTCCGAAACTAGAGTCAGACGTCCGGGACTGGAGTCAGGCGTCCGGGACTGGAGTCAGACGTCCGGGACTGGAGTCAGGCGTCCGGGACTGGAGTCAGACGTCCGGGACTGGAGTCAGGCGTCCGGGACTGGAGTCAGACGTCCGGGACTGGAGTCAGACGTCCGGGACTGGAGTCAGGCGTCCGGGACTAGAGTCAGACGTCCGGGACTAGTCAGACGTCCGGGACTGGAGTCAGACGTCCGGGACTGGAGTCAGACGTCCGGGACTGGAGTCAGACGTCCGGGACTGGAGTCAGGCGTCCGGGACTGGAGTCAGACGTCCGGGACTGGAGTCAGACGTCCGGGACTAGAGTCAGACGTCCGGGACTGGAGTCAGACGTCGGGGACTAGAGTCAGACGTCCGGGACTGGAGTCAGACGTCCGGGACTAGAGTCAGACGTCCGGAACTAGAGTCAGACGTTCGGGACTAGAGTCAGACGTCCGGAACTAGAGTCAGACGTCCGGGACTGGAGTCAGACGTCCGGGACTAGAGTCAGACGTCCGGAACTAGAGTCAGACGTCCGGGACTGGAGTCAGACGTCCGGGACTGGAGTCAGACGTCCGGGACTGGAGTCAGACGTCCGGGACTGGAGTCAGGCGTCCGGGACTAGAGTCAGACGTCCGGGACTAGTCAGACGTCCGGGACTAGAGTCAGGCGTCCGGGACTGGAGTCAGGCGTCTGGGACTAGAGTCAGGCGTCCGGGACTGGAGTCAGACGTCTGGGACTGGAGTCAGGCGTCTGGGACTAGAGTCAGACGTCCGGGACTAGAGTCAGACGTCCGGAACTAGAGTCAGACATCTGGGACTAGACTCAGATATTAGTCATGAATCAAGAATTGTGCTTGACTTTGAATTAAATACCAATTTGAGTCGTAAGGAATCGACTCGCTCTTCAACTTATAAAAAATGTGGGCAGCTTGGGACTCGATCTTGATTTGGGACTTGGTCTTCACCTTAACTCGACTCAGGACTTGTTGGTCTTGGGTTTGATCTTTACTCTTGACTTGCTGGACTTGATTTTCAGATGAACGTGGGGGTTGGTTTGTGATTATGAACTTGACTTGGGACTTCTTGTACTTGGTCTTGACTTTGATCTTGACTCAGTTTTGGGGGACTTTTTTGGAGATTTTGACTCAGGACTTGTGTGTCGTGACTCATTAAAATTAACTCAAGACTGAACAGCCGAGAGAAGACTCGGTTGTGACTTGTCTTTGTCCCCCTCTGGTGGCAGAAACCACAGAAGTACAGTCGCAGTAGAAAAACATCAAACCGTTGTGTACCAGATGATTTAAAGAGGTTCAGTGAATATACCGGTTGGTGTTGAACAAAAGAAAATCTTTTATTGTGTTTTGATTGTTACATTCCTGTTTGACCAGAACAGGACAGGAAGTCACCAGAACAAATTAAATGTCAAGCTGCTCTCAGACTTGTTGAGTACACTCCTCTGACTTACTTTGTGTCCTCGAGGCAGAAGCTTTTTGTCTGTTCGGAGATAATTGGTCATTTATAAAAACACTGTTATTGTTAGACGATAATTAAAAGTTCAGATTTAATCTCTGACATTTCAGATGTGAGTCAGACTCGTCTCAGCCTGTCCGACCTTTAAAGAAACACACGAGAGCCCAACGAGTTGCAACCAGCCTGAACTTTAGCATCATCCCAGAGCTGAATCTGGACTGTTCAGGACTCTGTTTGGTCCTGATTATAATCCATGTTCAGCCCCAGGACAAAAAGGGGTTTTACTGTTTTTCATGTTCAGACGCTGCTTGTCTTCATCGATGCTGTTAAAATAACATCGTCAGTGGTGAAGGAAAGATTCAGTTCACTCACTTACAGAAACCAGAACCAGTACTTACAAGTACCCTGTTGTGGTAAAACTAGAAGTATGAACTTAAAATCAGGAAAACGTACTTTGAGGACCAGTTACTGTAAAATGTCCCCTTTTTATCATATTTTTGTTTTATTATAGATTATTTGATAATGTGAATGAACTGTTAATTACATTTGATTAGTTTTATGTATGATTTGTTTGGTTCTGATTGTTTGTATGTGTGTGTCTGTGACCAGGTGTTGAGCTGACCTGGTCCTGCAGCAGGGACACTGTCCTCAGGTGTCCGTCCAGCTCTCTCAGCTCTACAGGACACTTCTTGTCCAGCTCCTCCTGGATCTGACACTCCAGCTTCTGATTGGCCGCCTCCAGATACTGGACCTGCATCAACCAATCAGATGAGACGAGAAATGATCAGCAGTGATGATGATGTGTTTGTTGCTGTGTTGATCTTCGGCGCAGACTGAACCTCTGCTCCGTCGATGGGTTTGTTTGGTCTTTTCTAACTTTCTTTAATACTTTATTTCCCATGATGCATCATTAAAATAATAATTTATTGGTTTTGCACCTGGAGGAACATAAAGGACACAGTGTCCGTGTCAGTCCATTCAAAACTCCTTTAAAAATCTGCCACTTTTATGGAAATAAACGTCTAAAGTTAAAGTTCTCTTCCATAATAAATCTTGTGGAGGATGAACATGTTTCAGTTTGTGTAATTATAATAATAATTATGTATAATTTACAGAAATATTGTCAAGTTTCCACTTCTCACACCAAAGAAATATAAAAGCTGATGTCACTCAGTCGAAGCAGAACTCCATTAAGAAATGTGGTGTTTTTATGTTCACCTGCTCATAAACTATAATTAATCATCACTTGTGAATTTTAGTTTAATCGTGGTGTTCGTTAGCTGTTGTTGGATCCTCAGCTGTGTTTCACCTGTTTCATCAAACAGTAAAAAGCAGATGTAAAGACTCTTAAACACAGTGCCTCTATCAGTCTATTCAAAACTCCATTTAAAAATCTGCTACTTTTATGTTGTTTTGATGTTTAAGACATTTTGGCTCATTACTGACATGTTGAATTAACTCGGCATTACAACACACAAAATATTTTAGGCAACTTCAGTTGAAACAAACTCCATTAAGAAATCTGTCATTTTATGTTTTTCTGCTTTTAAAACGATCTTTAATCTCTGCTGTGGACCTCAGTGTGTGTGTGTGTGTGTGTGTGTGTGTGTGTGTGTGTGTGCTGTTGGGTCCATCAGCTGTATTTGCAGTCAGGTTTTCATCTCATACATTAAAGAATCAGAATCAGAAGTGAAATCTTAAAACAAACACAGCTTCTGACATGCAAAACTCCATTTACAAACCTGCAACTTTTAGATTCTCTTGATCTTTAAAACATACTGACTCTGCACTCATATGTCAGTTTAACTTTGGAATTATATGACAAAAACTGACCCAGTCAAAGCAGAACTCCACTGAGAAATCTGCCATTTTTGTGTTCTGTTGATCTTGAAGCAGTAACGGTCATCTCATCAGAGCCTCAGGTTAACTGAGGTGTTTTCGTGCAGTTGTTGGATCAGTCGGGGCAGTTTGTGTTCCTACCTGCTGCAGGTACGATGCCAGCCTGCTGTTCAGCTGCTGCATGGTGGCTTTCTCTGTGGACAGACAGAAGCTCCTGCTGCTGTCTGGAGCATCAGCAGCAACAGGAGCTGTGCTGTAATGGACCGAACCTCCAGATGCATGATGGACCCGGTAACCCACAGCTGCCTGGGTCGCTCTGCTGGCTCGGAGGAGCTGCCACGGTGACATCTCGCCACTCAGGTGAGTTTAGTTTCTACGTCTGGATGTCACATTGAGACTCGTCTGTCCTCTTTTACACACACTGCTCCTTTAAAATGTTCTCCTCTGCTTGGATCCGGCTCTGGATGCAGGTGGTTCTGTCCCAGTGTGCTGCTACATTTCTCCGTCCTCAGCTGTGTAAACTCCCCGCTGTGGATGTGAAGCCCTCAGGTGTCACAGAGGGTGTTTCTACTGCAGGTGTGTCAGGACTTGATGGAGCTCAGGTTTAATCTGCATCAACCTTTAAATCGTGATATTTAGAACAGGTTTCGGCAGAACAGCAGCCCAACCCGCCCACAGGGTTTAATGTCAAGTTCACAAGTGAAGAGGAAGAAACAGTCAGGTTGTCACTTGTCCTGCAGATGTTCTGGATCACTGAGCTCTGTAACCTGAGGCCAGAACTGTTCACTGTACTACATTTTGGATGCAGGAATGAGTCCTGATCAGAATCATAAAAACACTGTGAATACTTCATCAGTTCATGAGGTTCAGAGAGAAACGCTCCACAGTGCAACAACACCATCAGCAGGAACACGTATTGATCAGGTCGGTTCTGTCCTCGACCACTTTTATTGTCTCTAACTGCAAAAAGAATCATTTATCTTCACTTTTGAATCTCAGTTTCATCAGAAGTCGTAAAACAAACACTGTGATCTTCCAGAGCAGAACTCCACTGAGAAATCTGGTATTTTTGTCGCTCTGGCCCTTTAAGCAATAATTGATGATCAGTTATTGATCTCATTTTCTGCTCTGTTGCTGAATCTCTCAGGACAGAAGAGTCGGAGGATCTGATGGTGTTTTCACCTCACGCACAAACAAATAGATTACAAACTCAAATCAAATGGAGAACAGGAATCATGATGATTGATTTGTCATGTTCATATTCACTTCTTTATGTTCTCTAACTTTTAATAATGTTATTTCTAACTAATATAAACCTCAGTTTCATTTCAGCTGGCAGGTTTTTACATGCTGAACAAACAAAGACGACAGGTAAAGTTTAAATACTTAAAATGTTTCCTGAAAATTAAGTCTTACATTTCATTTACATTTTTTTGTTTCAGAAAGAGAAATACAGTGTGATTATGATGTCAGAATGGACTGTACATCAATCAGCTTCATCAGAAGTGGAAGCTGAAATACTTTATTGATTACCTGAGATTACCTGAGGTCAGGTAATCAATAAAGTATTTCAGCTTCCACTTCTGATGAAGCTGATCGATGTAGAGTTCAGATCACGTGACAGTTATAATGATTGATAAAAATGATAAAAGAGACGAGACATTATATTTATAATATTATATATATATAATATTTTACTGTTATTATTGAGGTTCGGGTTCGGTCCGGCAGGGGTCGCTGGCGGGTCCGCCATCTCATCTGAACTCTACACACGAAGCAGAGACAGCAGCCAATGAGCGAGCAGCAGCCGCGGTCCCGGCGCCTGCGCAGTAGCAGTATGATCATTTAGTTGATATGTCCGCCGCTGGGTTTTAATGAATATCTGTGCGGGTGTCAGTGTCGCGGTGAGTGCGTGTCCCTCCGCGGTGCGGCCTGATGGAGAACCCCAGAGACCTGGTGAGTCCTGAGGCTCGTGTCTCCGGCGGGAAGCCGCGTTCGTGTCCTTTGTTGTGGCTGTCAGCGCGGCACAGCTGCTGACTGACGGTCAAACCAAAACTCCTTTGAGGAATCTGGTACTTTAAGCTCTCTCGCTCTCTGACACCATTATAGACCTCATCAAAATGATACGTAACATTTTAATTCAAGAGTCCAAGCTCCACTTTCATTCGGCACATACACACTGCGGAGAGGATTTCTTGATTCGGTCAAAACATAGCCTCTTATAATTGATCTGTCTGCTTGTCTATCTCCTGCCAAAACTCCACTTAAAAATCCTGCAAAATAAGGATTCACTTCCTGTTGACAGCGGAATATTTCTCACAGACTAGCTTCATGAATGATGTACGGCTCTTTTGCCTTTGTGTCTGTAATTCGGCCTGTGTGTGCTCAACCAAGCAGCATTTAGTTCAGTTAAATTTCACTTCTACTGTCGCTTTGCTGCGATTGAATCAATTACAAAACATGCATTGTTTATAAGAGTGTGCTGCAGGTGTTATTCATGTATGCCGAATTAAAGGGGGTTCAACCGAGTCACACACAGCAGCGGGTCATTTCATATGGGCTGCATTATGGTGGCTCTGAGGAGAGGAACTTAGAATTAGCAGAAATTTGTAGGTCATTTGGTGTCAATTCCAGTCTGGTGTTGTCTCGCTGATACAGCTGTGAGTCTCTCTCTCTCTCTCTCTCTGCTGCACTGCAGTGGTGCAGCAGGTTACACAACTCCAAACTACTGATGGAAACACTCAGTGCAACAGCTGTGTGTGATATAAATATAGAAACACAGAGGTCAGACTGAGTGAGGGATGTTCAGATATGGATGCATAAATAATACAATAAAAAAAACACAAAATAAAGATCAGATAACTCTCTCACTCTGAGTACTGTATTTACATGTACACACACACACATATGTGTATGTGTGTGTGTGTGTGTGTGTGTGTTACGGGCAGATTAGTGTGAAACGTGCTCCTGTGGCTCTGGTGCAGCATGTTATCTGTAGAGTAACTAATGATTATAAAAGACATGTAGTGGAGTAGAAGTAGGTCAAACTTGAACTGTGGTACTTGAGTAAATGTACTCAGTTACTCCTCTGTCCTCAGGTGGAGCATCCGTCCAGGAAGCGCCGTGACTCGTTCGGGATGCTGGACGGTCTGGAGGAGGACCGCAGCAGCTGCAGCACCGAGTCCAGCGGGGGGAGCGGAGCCTCCAGCCCCGAGGACAGCGACGAGGAGGAGCTGGGTGGAGGAGGAGGAGGAGGAGGAGGGGTGACACAGCTCTCCTCTTCCTCCTCCTCCCTCACACTCATCAAGACCAACGGACAGGTGTACACCTACCCTGACGGAAAGGCCGGCATGGGTCAGTGACAGTCTAATATGGAGTAATCCGCTGCTGAAAGTAATCCCAGCAGCACGCTGTCTCCAGCTGCTTGTCTCCAGCTGTTTGTCTGCAGCTGTTTGTCTGCAGCTGTTTGTCTGCAGCTGCTTGTCTCCAGCTGTTTGTCTGCAGCAGTGTGTCTCCAGCTGCTTGTCTCCAGCTGCTTGTCTGCAGCTGCTTGTCTCCAGCTGCTTGTCTCCAGCTGCTTGTCTGCAGCTGCTTGTCTCCAGCTGCTTGTCTCCAGCTGCTTGTCTCCAGCTGTTTGTCTGCAGTTGTTTGTCTCCAGCTGTTTGTCTGCAGCTGTTTGTCTCCAGCTGCTTGTCTCCAGCTGCTTGTCTCCAGCTGTTTGTCTCCAGCTGCTTGTCTCCAGCTGCTTGTCTCCAGCTGCTTGTCTCCAGCTGCTTGTCTCCAGCTGTTTGTCTGCAGCTGTTTGTCTCCAGCTGCTTGTCTCCAGCTGCTTGTCTCCAGCTGCTTGTCTCCAGCTGTTTGTCTCCAGCTGTTTGTCTCCAGCTGCTTGTCTCCAGCTGTTTGTCTGCAGTTGTTTGTCTCCAGCTGTTTGTCTGCAGCTGTTTGTCTCCAGCTGCTTGTCTCCAGCTGCTTGTCTCCAGCTGCTTGTCTCCAGCTGCTTGTCTCCAGCTGTTTGTCTCCAGCTGCTTGTCTCCAGCTGCTTGTCTCCAGCTGCTTGTCTCCAGCTGCTTGTCTCCAGCTGTTTGTCTGCAGTTGTTTGTCTCCAGCTGTTTGTCTCCAGCCGCTTGTCTGCAGCTGTTTTTCTCCAGCTGTGTGTCTGCAGCTGTTTGTCTGCAGCTGTTTGTCTGCAGCTGTTTGTCTCCAGCCGCTTGTCTCCAGCTGTTTGTCTCCAGCTGTTTGTCTGCAGCTGTTTTTCTCCAGCTGTGTGTCTGCAGCTGTTTGTCTGCAGCTGTTTTTCTCCAGCTGTTTGTCTGCAGCTGTTTGTCTGCAGCTGTTTGTCTGCAGCTGTTTGTCTGCAGCCGCTTGTCTGCAGCCGTTTGTCTGCAGCTGTTTGTCTGCAGCTGTTTGTCTGCAGCTGCTTGTCTCCAGCTGTTTGTCTGCAGTTGTTTGTCTGCAGCTGCTTGTCTGCAGCTGCTTGTCTGCAGCTGTTTGTCTGCAGCTGTTTTTCTGCAGCTGTTTTTCTCCAGCTGTTTGTCTGCAGCTGTTTGTCTCCAGCCGTTTGTCTCCGGCTGTGTGTCTGCAGCTGCTTGTCTGCAGCCGTTTGTCTCCAGCTGTTTGTCTCCAGCTGTTTGTCTGCAGCTGTTTGTCTGCAGCTGTTTGTCTGCAGCTGTTTTTCTGCAGCTGTTTGTCTCCAGCCGTTTGTCTCCAGCCGTTTGTCTCCAGCTGCTTGGCTGCAGCTGTTTGTCTCCAGCTGCTTGTCTCCGGCTGCTTGTCTCCAGCTGTTTGTCTCCAGCCGTTTGTCTCCGGCTGTGTGTCTGCAGCTGCTTGTCTGCAGCCGTTTGTCTCCAGCTGTTTGTCTCCAGCTGTTTGTCTGCAGCTGTTTGTCTGCAGCTGTTTGTCTGCAGCTGTTTGTCTGCAGCTGTTTTTCTGCAGCTGTTTGTCTCCAGCCGTTTGTCTCCAGCCGTTTGTCTCCAGCCGTTTGTCTCCAGCCGTTTGTCTCCAGCCGTTTGTCTCCAGCTGTTTGTCTCCAGCTGTTTGTCTGCAGCTGTTTGTCTGCAGCTGTTTGTCTGCAGCTGTTTGTCTCCAGCCGCTTGTCTCCAGCCGCTTGTCTCCGGCTGCTTGTCTCCGGCTGTTTGTCTGCAGCTGTTTGTCTGCAGCTGTTTGTCTGCAGCCGTGTGTCTGCAGCCGTTTGTCTGCAGCCGTGTGTCTGCAGCCGTGTGTCTGCAGCCGTTTGTCTCCAGCCGTTTGTCTCCAGCCGTTTGTCTCCAGCCGCTTGTCTCCAGCCGCTTGTCTCCGGCCGCTTGTCTCCGGCTGTTTGTCTGCAGCTGTTTGTCTGCAGCTGTTTGTCTGCAGCCGTGTGTCTGCAGCCGTTTGTCTGCAGCCGTGTGTCTGCAGCCGTGTGTCTGCAGCTGTTTGTCTGCAGCTGTTTGTCTGCAGCTGTGTGTCTGCGGCCGTTTGTCTGCGGCCGTTTGTCTGCGGCCGTTTGTCTCCGGCCGTTTGTCTCCGGCCGTTTGTCTCCGGCCGCTTGTCTCCGGCCGTTTGTCTCCGGCTGTTTGTCTGCAGCTGTTTGTCTGCAGCTGTTTGTGTCCAGCTGTTTGTCTGCAGCTGTTTGTCTGCAGCCGTTTGTCTCCGGCTGTTTGTCTGCAGCTGCTTGTCTCCAGCTGCTTGTCTCCAGCCGTTTGTCTCCGGCTGTTTGTCTGCAGCTGTTTGTCTCCAGCTGTGTGTCTCCGGCTGTTTGTCTGCAGCTGCTTGTCTCCAGCTGTGTGTCTGCAGCCGTGTGTCTCCAGCCGTTTGTCTCCAGCTGTTTGTCTGCAGCTGTTTGTCTCCAGCTGTGTGTCTGCAGCTGTTTGTCTCCAGCCGTTTGTCTCCAGCCGTGTGTCTCCAGCCGTTTGTCTCCAGCTGTTTGTCTGCAGCTGTTTGTCTCCAGCTGTGTGTCTGCAGCTGTTTGTCTCCAGCCGTTTGTCTCCAGCTGTTTGTCTCCAGCCGTTTGTCTCCAGCTGTTTGTCTGCAGCTGTTTGTCTGCAGCTGTTTGTCTCCAGCTGTGTGTCTGCAGCCGTGTGTCTCCAGCCGTTTGTCTCCAGCTGTTTGTCTCCAGCTGTTTGTCTGCAGCTGTGTGTCTGCAGCTGTTTGTCTGCAGCTGTTTGTCTCCGGCTGTTTGTCTCCAGCTGTTTGTCTGCAGCTGTGTGTCTCCGGCTGTTTGTCTGCAGCTGTTTGTCTCCAGCTGTTTGTCTGCAGCTGTTTGTCTCCGGCTGTTTGTCTCCAGCTGTTTGTCTGCAGCTGTGTGTCTCCGGCTGTTTGTCTGCAGCTGCTTGTCTCCGGCTGTTTGTCTCCGGCTGTTTGTCTGCAGCTCTTTGTCTCCAGCTGTTTGTCTGCAGCTGTTTGTCTGCAGCTGTGTGTCTCCGGCTGTTTGTCTGCAGCTGCTTGTCTCCGGCTGTTTGTCTCGGACTGTTTGTCTGCAGCTCTTTGTCTCCAGCTCTTTGTCTCCAGCTGTTTGTCTGCAGCCGTGTGTCTCCGGCTGTTTTTAGGAAGTTAGTGAATCTTTACATTAACAACATTAAACTCTGTATCTGTGAAGTGATTTTCACAGCACTGAGACGGAGTCGCTGGATTCAGTCCAGTAACTTCTCAACAGGGTGTTCAGGGACTCAGAACCACCTCAGTGACAGTTTGTGGTTTCGTCCACATCATCCACTGAACAAAAAGATGAGCAGGTCAGAACCTGTTAGCTGTAGAACTGGTATGATGTGTCGACCAATAGGAGCACAGAGCGCTCTGAGACTGTAAACAAGGAGGAGCAGAATGAAGCTCTGATTGGTCCAGGTCCAGTTCTACCTCTAAACCAATCACAGCAAGAATGTATGAGTCCTTGATGACTAATCTGACAGGAAGGTCACCTCAGAATAAAATGTCCTCCTGTCTGATAACAACATATTATATTGTTGGCCTTTGTTAGAATTTGTTTGAAATATGAAAAATACACCAGACTCCAGGGTTTTGGTTTTATGGAGCTGCAACGAGAGACATTCGCTGTCGATTGTTTTCTCGAGTCCTTGATTAGTTTTTTGTTCTATAAAATGTCAGAATAGAGTGAAAAATGTCAATCAGTGTTTCGTCCTCACACCACAGATCTTCAGCTTTCTGTCACAGAGGACAGAAACCAGAACACGTAGCCAGCTGACCTCAGAGGATTTGGACCCAATCAATGAATGTGTTGGAGTGACTCACCTGTGTGTCTGCGGTTGTGTTCCTCAGCGACCTGTGAGATGTGCGGCATGGTGGGCGTCAGAGATGCTTTCTACAGTAAAACCAAACGATTCTGCAGCGTCTCCTGCTCCAGAAGTTACTCCTCCAACTCCAAGAAGGCCAGCATCCTCGCCAGACTGCAGGTACCAGACGCACTGACTGAGCACCTGTCGCTCACCTGAAGGTCAGAAAACATTTCTCATCAGGAGACACTGACTAAAACAGGAAGTGTCTCTTCTTCTTCTTCTTCTTCTTCTTCTTCTTCTTCTTCTTCTTCTTCTTCTTCTTCTTTTGGGAATAATTACTACAGAGACCTGTTTGCAGCCACAGCCATACTCCATTCACAGAAACAGTCATTTTATCTGTGCAAAACATGATTCAAACTCGACAGAGATAAAATCAAACTCACCAAAAACACTTTACTTCGTCTTTCCACAATCACCAACTCTGTTTTGTTGGTAGAAAAACCCTCATGTCACTGAGTTTAAACTCTTATTTTACAGCTGAAAGTTTCCTGTTGACTGAAATGTATTTTAAAATGGTAAAAAAAAGGTAAAATTACTATTTTTGTAAATGGAGTCTGGTGGATGTGGCGAGAATGACATAGTGGCCAGTTGTGGTTTAAAAACAGGATGTATCTCTTCAAAATAAAGGTCGATCTCTGATTGGAATCTTTCTGTGACGTTGTCAAACACCGAGAATAACAATGAGATTCCGTCAGTGACACAGAGAAAAGCTACGAGTGGACGCACGTCAGGATCATGTTGCAGCTGTGTTGATCTGCTGGTCAGAGATCAAATCACATGTTATTATTTACACAATAATATTTTAATATAGGCTCCAGGATTTCCCCTTTAAGACACCGTCATTAAGGCACTCCTGATTAATTTTCCTCATCACGAGAGAACAATGCTAACGAGAGCTTGTGTCATCTGTAAGACACTTATTTCATCATTTTATTATTTATTATACAGCTGTGTCATCTTAGTCGTTACAGATGGAATCTTATTAACATAGATGTAGAAATGATTGGTCCTTGTATTGAACCTTGTGGAACACCTTCTGTTCCTCACTTATTGAAACCTGTTTGAGACACAACCAACGTGTTTTTGGTCAATAAACATCAAAAGTCTTTTCCATCTCTTAAAGGGGAAGTCTAACGCCGTTTGTCCGTCTCTTAAAGGGGAAGTCTAACGCCGTTTGTCCGTCTCTTAAAGGGAAGTCTAACGCCGTTTGTCCGTCTCTTAAAGGGGAAGTCTAACGCCGTTTGTCCGTCTCTTAAAGGGGAAGTCTAACGCCGTTTGTCCGTCTCTTAAAGGGGAAGTCTAACGCCGTTTGTCCGTCTCTTAAAGGGGAAGTCTAACGCCGTTTGTCCGTCTCTTAAAGGGGAAGTCTAACCCGTTTGTTCCGTCTCTTAAAGGGGAAGTCTAACGCCGTTTGTCCGTCTCTTAAAGGGGAAGTCTAACGCCGTTTGTCTGTCTCTTAAAGGGGAAGTCTAACGCTGTTTGTCCGTCTCTTAAAGGGGAAAACCTAACGCCGTTTGTCCGTCTCTTAAAGGGGAAAACCTAACGCCGTTTGTCCGTCTCTTAAAGGGGAAGTCTAACGCCGTTTGTCCGTCTCTTAAAGGGGAAGTCTAACGCCGTTTGTCCGTCTCTTAAAGGGGAAGCCGCCCACAAAGAAGGCGAAGGTTCTGCAGAAACAGCCTCTGATGACCAAACTAGCCGCCTACGCTCAGCACCAGGCCCACCAGCACAGTGGAGTCAAGAAGAGCAGTGAGTCCACACACACACACACACACACACAGTTTTCTTTTCTGTGTGCTTTATGTGTGTTTGTGTGTGCGTGTTGCAGTCATGGTGGAAGTGTTCGACTGGGGTCGTTACCTTGGAGATGGAGATGTGATCGGAGCACCTGTCAGCTGCTTCAAACATGTGGGTATCACACACACTCACACACGCACACACACACACACACACACACACATGTTGTATTGATGAAGTTGTGTATGTGTGTTGTTGTTGTTCAGGTCCAGATGTGGAGGTCGTGGGGCGACATCAGTGAAGGCGTCCGTGTTGAGGTCCCGAACACGGATTGTGTTCTGCCCATGAAGGTCTACTGGATCGCTGGAATCATCAAACTGGCCGGTACACAAGAGTCCAAACACCTTCACCTCCTCCTCGTTACCTTCACCTCCTCCTCGTTACCTTCATCTCCTCCTCGTTACCTTCACCTCCTCCTCGTTACCTTCACCTCCTCCTCGTTACCTTTACCTCCTCCTCGTTACCTTTACCTCCTCCTCGTTACCTTCACCTCCTCCTCGTTACCCTTACCTCCTCCCTCGTTACCTTCACCTCCTCCCTCGTACCTTTCACCTCCTCCTCGTTACCTTTACCTCCTCATCGTTACCTTCACCTCCTCCTCGTTACCTTCACCTCCTCATCGTTACCTTCACCTCCTCATCGTTACCTTCACCTCCTCATCGTTACCTTCACCTCCTCCTCGTTACCTTCACCTCCTCCTCGTTACCTTCACCTCCTCCTCGTTACCTTCACCTCCTCCTCGTTACCTTACCTCCATATCCTCGTTACCTCACACTCCTCCGCGTTACCTTCACCTCCTCCTCGTTACCTTCACCTCCTCCTCGTTACCTTTACCTCCTCCTCGTTACCTTCACCTCCTCCTCGTTACCTTCACCTCCTCCTCGTTACCTTCACCTCCTCCTCGTTACCTTTACCTCCTCCTCGTTACCTTCACCTCCTCCTCGTTACCTTCACCTCCTCCTCGTTACCTTTACCTCCTCCTCGTTACCTTCACCTCCTCCTCGTTACCTTTACCTCCTCCTCGTTACCTTCACCTCCTCCTCGTTACCTTTACCTCCTCCTCGTTACCTTCACCTCCTCCTCGTTACCTTCACCCTCCTCCTCGTTACCCTTCACCTCCTCTCGTTACCTTTACCTCCCTCCTCGTTACCTTTACCTCCTCCTCGTTACCTTCACCTCCTCCTCGTTACCTTCACCTCCTCCCTCGTTACCTTTAACCTCCTCCTCGTTACCTTCACCTCCGCCTCGTTACCTGCACCTCGCCTTCGTTACCTTTACCCTCCTCCTCGTTACCTTTACCTCCTCCTCCTTACCTTCACCTCCTCCTCGTTACCTTTACCTCCTCCTCGTTACCTTCACCTCCTCCTCGTTACCTTTACCTCCTCCTCGTTACCTTTACCTCCTCCTCGTTACCTTCACCTCCTCCTCGTTACCTTCACCTCCTCCTCGTTACCTTCACCTCCTCCTCGTTACCTTTACCTCCTCCTCGTTACCTTCACCTCCTCCTCGTTACCTTCACCTCCTCCTCGTTACCTTTACCTCCTCCTCGTTACCTTTACCTCCTCCTCGTTACCTTCACCTCCTCCTCGTTACCTTCACCTCCTCCTCGTTACCTTTACCTCCTCCTCGTTACCTTCACCTCCTCCTCGTTACCTTCACCTCCTCCTCGTTACCTTTACCTCCTCCTCGTTACCTTCACCTCCTCCTCGTTACCTTCACCTCCTCCTCGTTACCTTTACCTCCTCCTCGTTACCTTCACCTCCTCCTCGTTACCTTCACCTCCTCCTCGTTACCTTACCTCCTCCTCGTTACCTTCACCTCCTCCTCGTTACCTTCACCTCCTCCTCGTTACCTTCACCTCCTCCTCGTTACCTTCACCTCCTCCTCGTTACCTTTACCTCCTCCTCGTTACCTTCACCTCCTCCGTTACCTTCACCTCCTCCTCGTTACCTTACCTCCTCCTCGTTACCTTTACCTCCTCCTCGTTACCTTCACCTCCTCCTCGTTACCTTCACCTTCCTCCTCGTTAAACTTTACCTCCTCCTCGTTACCTTACCTCCTCCTCGTACCGTTAACCTTGACCGCCTCCTCGTTACTTCACCTCCGCCTCGTTACCTTCACCTCCTCCTCGTTACCTTACCTCCCTCCTCGTTACCCGTCACCGCCTTCCTCGTTACCTTCAAAACCTCCTCCTCAGTTACCTTTACCTCCTCCCTCGTTACCTCAAATTCACCTCCTCCTCGTACCTTCACCTCCACTCCTCGTTACCTTAACCTCTCGCTCGTTACCTTATTACCCTCCTCCTCGTACCTTCACCATCACTCCTCCTCGTTACCTTCACCTCCTCCTCGTTACCTTCACCTCCTCCTCGTTACCTTTACCTCCTCCTCTTTACCTTCACCTCCTCCTCGTTACCTTTACCTCCTCCTCTTTACCTTCACCTCAATATCATCTTCATCATGACGTCATTTTATTGATCATTTTGTGTGTTTTCACATAAAAGTTTATATATTAGTCTTTGTACGAAACAGACCTCTACTTCAGCTGACATGAGCATAATGATGAAGATGATGATGATGATGATGATGATGTCGTCTTCTGTGTGCAGGTTTTAAGGCCTTGCTGCGATACGAGGGTTTCGACAGCGACTCCTCCAGAGACTTCTGGTTGAACCTGTGTGTGCCGGACATCCACCCTGTCGGCTGGTGTGCAGCGGGAGGAAAACCTCTGGTCCCCCCTCAGAGTGAGACCTCCTGTCTGTCAGAGTGGAGCTCACTGATCCGGGCTCCAGAACACATTCTGACCCGGTTGCACTGGTGCACCCAAAAACACGTTTTAATAGATTTTCTTTTTTTTTAAAGATTTTTTGTAGCATAGACACCTTTATTGTCAGTAGACAGAGAGGAAACATGGGAGAGAGAGGGGGAGGTGACATGCAGCAAAGGACCTCCGGACGGAATCGAACCGGGGTCGGCTGCGTTTGTTTCATGGCATGCGCTCTAACCACTCAACCACCTGCGTGCCATATTTTCTCAACACATTATGTGAAAGACTGTAAACAGGAAGAAGGTGCAGATAAAAGTGTTTTCTTCCCCGGCAACAAGAAATTACAAGAAGCTGAATTATTAAAAGAAAAAAGCTGCTGAATGTTACGAACTCAGATACATCATGAACTCACACAGACGCAAAACTCTGCAGAAAAGATGTTTCAACACTCAGATTGGTTCAAAGGCAGCTGTGGTCACATCCAGAGAGTCTGTTAACATAGATCTGTTTAGACTCCTTCTTTTAAATGAGTCCAGAGTGACTCACAGCCATTCACACACTGATGGTGCCAACCAGCACATCAGGAGCAGTCTGAGGTTCAGCATGCAGACCAGGGGAATCAAACCAGCGATCCTTCTGATAACAAGGCGCTGGCTCTACCGCTGAGCCACAGCTGCAGTCTCCTCTAATTGATTTACACATTTGAATCATGCAAAGAGAACAACATGAACGATCGTGTCTCCATCAGAACGGAGAAAGACACAAACGCAGGAATGTGTCGGTAACGTCTCAGCTGTGCAGCACAAACATCATCACAAACAGACACACAACAAACACACAACAGGTGTCTGTGCAGGATGCTCTGCTAGCCTGTGACGCTACAGGGACTTCCTGTTTACATCATTAGCTGCTCTTGATGCTGCAGATACCTGCAGACACCACGAGACACCAACACAGTGATTCTATTGGCTGAACAGCGACTTTTATTCTGCACCTTTCTACAAACTGTGTAGATGTTTATCTTTAAACAAACTTTAAACATGACATTAGTGTGTGTGTGTGTGTGTGTGTGTGTGTGTGTTCAGCCATCCTGCACAGGTTCACTAACTGGAAGACGTTCCTGATCAAACGACTAACAGGGTCCAAAACACTGCCGCCAGACTTCTCCTCTAAGGTCTCTCTCATACACACACACACACACACACACACACACACACACACACACACACACACACACACACACAGCTCCTGGAGCTCTGTTCACTGACACACTGCTGAACCAAACTCCATTCTAAAAACAGCAGTTTTAAGGTCAGCCCTTATTTTTTGACAGTAAAAACTGTAGTTCAACTTTACAAAGACTCTTTTTAGATTCACCTCCATCTACAGACACAATCGGCTCACCTGTCATTCACTCAGTGACATCATTAACTCACCTGTGATGAGGTGTTTGACACAGACAGACACTTACTGAGTGGCCTGAAGCTGCACATCTCCTCTCTTACTGTCCGTCAGGAAGTGAATAAAATCAGACGTGATAATTGCAGCACAGCAGCGTTCAGACAGGTCTCATCTTCACAGAGCTGCAGCTGCAGTGTGACGTCTTACTTTGTGTGTTCATCTTCTCAGAATTAGAATATTTCAATGTCAACTTTGATATGTGTGACATTTGTATTTTTTTTATTTTCTCAATGAATCAATTAGTCGATTGATTGTTGACAAAATCACAGAAAATGGTGAAAAATGTTGATCAGTCCTCGAGGATGTTGAGTTTCCTGTCGCGTCACATTTATCGAGCAGAGAAATGAAACTCTGGCTGATGAATGTGACGATGAACGTCAGTCTTTACATCATCAGGTTGTGTTCTGACATCTGCTGCTCAGACGGATTATTGATGAAACAGGATAACTGCTGATATTTGATAATGTTGTTATGTCACATGTATGTGAATATACTGGATGTGTCCGTGTGTCCTCCTCAGGTCCAGGACAGCATGCAGGTCCCCTTTAAGAAGCAGATGAGGGTGGAGGTGGTGGATAAAACTCACCTGTGTCGCACTCGTGTGGCTCTGGTTGAGCAGGTGAGACTCACAGCCTGCACCTGCAGCTTAAACAGCTTTGTGTGTGTGTGTTTATGTGTTTATGTGTGTGTGTGTGTGTGTTGTTGCTGCAGGTGATCGGCGGGCGTCTCCGGCTGGTGTATGAGGAGTGTGAAGACGGCACAGACGACTTCTGGTGTCACATGTACAGCCCTCTGATCCACAGCATCGGCTGGTCTCGATCCATCGGACACAGATTCAAACGATCCGGTGGGTCGAGTTTAACGAGCTCCAACACATCCAGACCAGAACCAGTGCTCATCACCAGACTGCACTCAGAAAACTCAACATTTTAACATTCTTAAAAACTTTTACATGATATTTAATATTTGACAACTTTGGCTTCTTTTGTTCAGTGAAAGATAAATAAAGAAAAAGTATTCAGAAGTCAGAAGCTGCATAACGAGTGAAGTCATCTTATCATAACTGTTCACTCAGTCTGGAGCAAAGACGTCACCAGACTGCATTCAGAAAACTGTGAATTTAAGCGGGCTGCAGATCAAAGAGCAGACAGTGAGGCTGTGTTTGTTTCCAGATGTGTCGAAGAAGCCGGTCTGTCAGACAGACGCTCCGGGACAGCTGTTCGCTAAGGTGAGAACAACAGCAGCATCTGTGAGGCTGCTGTTCACTTCACATGCCTCTGACGTTAACTTATTAACTTTGGATCGAAGCAGAAATGTGACGTCACCCTGAGTTACAGTAAAACTCAAACTGTAATTAATCCTCCAGTAAACAAACTATAACGTTTTTAGAATAATTTGTTTGTGAGGAACACTTTTATTATACGTTACATCACACATTTACATCATGATGTCGTCACCACAGGGGGGCAGCACAACACCTCCCACCAAACACCCACACCACCTCCTCATGCCGAACACTGAACACACCAATCGTACAGAGACCGTTCTACAGTCTGACCTCTGACCCGTTCAGTACTGGTCCCAGTTCCACCACAGCTGGTTGATTCCAGCAGTGTTTGTGTACCTGTGCAGGTGAAGGAGGTGGATCAGACCGGCTCCTGGTTTGAGGATGGGATGAAGCTGGAAGCCATCGACCCTCTGAACCTGTCTGCCATCTGTGTGGCCACAGTCAGGAAGGTGAGGCCCACCTGAGGCCCGGCTGAGGCCCAGCTGAGGGCCAACATCAACACCACCCAGCTCCAGGTTCTGTCTGTAACCCAGTTTGTGTCTCTCCACCAGGTCCTGGCAGACGGGTACCTGATGATCGGTATCGATGGTTCGGAGGCGGCTGACGGTTCAGACTGGTTCTGTTATCACTCCACCTCCCCGTCCATCTTCCCCTCCGGCTTCTGTGAGATCAACAACATCGAGCTGACACCACCCAGAGGTACGACCTGCTGGTGCTACCCGCTGGTGCTACCCGCTGGTGCTACCCGCTGGTGTTACCCGCTGGTGCGACCCGCTGGTGTTACCCGCTGGTGCTACCCGCTGGTGTTACCCGCTGGTGCTACCCGCTGGTGTTACCCGCTGGTGCTACCCGCTGGTGCTACCCGCTGGTGTTACCCGCTGGTGTTACCCGCTGATGCTACCAGCTGGTGCTACCCGCTGGTGCTACCCGCTGGTGTTTCCTGCTTGTGTTACCAGCTTGTGGTGTTACTTGGTGGTGTTACCTGGTGGTGCTACCCGCTGGTGCTACCAGCTGGTGCTACCCGCTGGTGCTACCCGCTGGTGTTACCCACTGGTGTTACCTGCTTGTGGTGTTACCTGGTGGTGTTACCCGCTGGTGTTACCTGCTGGTGTTACCTGCTGGTGTTACTTGGTGGTGTTACCTGGTGGTGTTACCTGCTGATGTTACCTGTTTGTGGTGTTACTTGGTGGTGCTACCTGCTTGTGTTAACCGATGGTGTTACCTGCTTGTGTTACCTGCTGGTGTTACCTGCTGGTGTTACTTGGTGGTGTTACCTGCTGGTGTTACCTGCTGGTGTTACCTGCTGGTGTTACCTGGTGGTGTTACTTGGTGGTGTTACCTGCTGGTGTTACCTGCTGGTGTTACCTGCTGGTGTTACCCGCTGGTGTTACCTGGTGGTGTTACTTGGTGGTGTTACCTGCTGGTGTTACCTGCTGGTGTTAACCGATGGTGTTAAGGTGGTATTACCTGGTGGTATTACCTGGTGGTGTTACTTGGTGGTGTTACCTGCTGGTGTTACTTGGTGGTGTTACCTGCTGGTGTTACTTGGTGGTGTTACCTGCTGGTGTTAACCGATGGTGTTACTTGGTGGTGTTACCTGCTGGTGTTACTTGGTGGTGTTACCTGCTGGTGTTACCTGGTGGTGTTACTTGGTGGTGTTACTTGGTGGTGTTACCTGCTGGTATTACCTGCTGGTGTTACCTGCTGGTGTTACTTGGTGGTGTTACTTGGTGGTGTTACCTGGTGGTGTTACTTGGTGGTGTTACCTGGTGGTATTACCTGGTGGTGTTACCTGCTGGTGTTACTTGGTGGTGTTACCTGCTGGTGTTAACCGATGGTGTTACCTGCTGGTGTTACTTGGTGGTGTTACCTGCTGGTGTTACCTGGTGGTGTTACTTGGTGGTGTTACCTGCTGGTGTTACTTGGTGGTGTTACTTGGTGGTGTTACCTGCTGGTATTACCTGCTGGTGTTACTTGGTGGTGTTACTTGGTGGTGTTACCTGGTGGTATTACCTGGTGGTGTTACCTGGTGGTGTTACTTGGTGGTGTTTCCTGCTGGTGTTACCTGGTGGTGTTACCTGGTGGTGTTACCTGGTGGTGTTACATGCTGGTGCACTTCAGCTTCTTGTGGTCAGAAATATGTTTGTTCTTCTGTCAACTTTTTTTTCAGACTTGAAAGAATTTCTCATAAAATCTCTTGTGAAATTAAACATTTGGAAACATTCAGAAATAAATGATGAAAATTTAGTTTTAAGAAGATTTTTTAAATGTTCTTTTGAGTTCTTTGTGACGTCATTTCATCATCAGCATTTCCAAAACTTTTCCAACACAAGAAAAATAATTATACTGAAGTTTTGGTTGTTAGTTTAAAAAACAACAGACATTGAATGAGATTTTGCTTCCTGGATCGTTTTTAATGTTTCACACGTGGAAAAAATAAATTGCTATTTTGAAATTCCTTTTTTTGTTTAATTTTCTAAAATGTCCTGAACACAGAAAATGATTCAGACCAACAGAGAAAAGATAAAAACGTTCATCAGCCGGAGTCGTGAACATTCAGTTTGTCATCATCAAGATATTTTGAATAATTTTCTTTAAATATTTATTATAATTGTTTTAATGAGTTTAATTCATAGAAGGCTTCCTTTAAAAACGTGTCTGTTGTCTGTATCTAACCAGCTGTTAGCAGTGTCTAACCAGCCAATCATTAAACTGAACATGTTGGTTAAAGTCTGTCAGTGACTGAAGCAGCTGTGTGTCCTCAGGTTACACTCACCTGCCCTTCAGGTGGTTCGAGTACCTGCGGGAGACGAAGGCGGTGGCTGCTCCCGTCGGCCTCTTCAACAAGGTGAGCCCACAGAACAGAACCTCCATCTTTGTTCTGTTAAAGGAATGATTATAGAGTATATATAACAGTTCCGGTCCTCCGTCAGGACGTTCCTAACCACGGGTTCCGTCCCGGTATGAAGCTGGAGGCCGTGGACCTCATGGAGCCCAGGCTGGTCTGCGTCGCCACGGTGACCCGCATCGTCCACAGGTTGCTACGGATACACTTTGACGGCTGGGAGGACGAGTACGATCAGTGGGTGGACTGTGAGTCACCGGACCTGTACCCGGTCGGCTGGTGTCAGCTGACCGGGTACCAGCTGCAGCCTCCCGCTCTCAGTGCAGGTAATCAGATTACATCAGTACTTTTACTCAAGGAGACATGTGGTGTCATACTTCTTGTGTTGTGACGTGTGTGTGTATGTGTGTCAGGCTGCAGAGATCTCCAGTCGGCCTCCAAACAGAGGAAGAAGTCTCAGCAGTACAAGGGACAGAAGAAAAGTGAGTGTTGATGATTTGAGACTTGAATAAATGTGAGTGAGTAAAAATATATAAAAAATAAAATAACTGGAATATTATTATTATAGTGTAATAATAATAATAATAATAATATTATTTCAGCAGTTATTTCTGATCAGCTGAGGGATGAGAGTAATCTGATTACAACAAACTGTAGATTACAGTTTCAGTATGATGATGTCATGATGATGTCATGTGTAATATTTAGTGTTCCTGTGGGTGATAAACTGTCCAGCTGACTTTCATCTCCACATGAATCATGTTAATGTTGAAACTGGCTGAACGACACACTGATTGTACTTCCTGCTGTCAGAGAGGAAGCTGCCCGTCGCCAAGCGACCTGTCAGTCTGTCCGGTGCCATGGTAACAGGCGTCCCCAGGAGCCTATCGGGAGATGAGAACGAGACTCCGCCCGATTACCCATCACCCCCTACTCCTGCCACGGCCGCCCAGCCCACCTCTGGTGACCCCGAGAGCAGCCCGAACACTGAGGGGGGGGCAGGTACATTACGAGTCAAGCAGCTATTCTTCTTCTTCTTCTTCTTCTGCAGAATAAAATGATTTTATCCTCATGATATTTGTCTTCCTGTCTCGGGCGTCTCCGTTCGGCACCGTGTCACTTCCTGTGTGTTTGTGCAGTTTTGCAGATTAAAGAAGAAAACGTGGACGGATCTTCTGAACGGACTGAAACAGAAACCAACGGAGATTCTGGAGAGTTCTTCAGCAGCCAGGACCAGTAGGCCAGGACCCGCCTGGACCCGCCTGGACCCGCCAGGACCCGCCTGGACCCGCCTGGCCTTCATCTCTCCATCTGTTTCTAGAATCATGACTTTCAGTCCTCGTGAACCCGTCTCCTGCGGTCAGATCACACTTTACTTTTCTATCTGAACAAACTGAAGTGGTTCTGTTAGCTGGACGATTCCTGCAGCTAGCAGATGATTCTGTCAGAACTCTGAACAGAAGCACCGGGCCGTGTCGGGCCGTCCTCCGCCTCCACACCCACGTGTTTTATACCTCAGTCTTTCTCTCTGTTCTCCGTAAGACGTCATCAGAATTCATCCCGATGGATTCACAAAACTCTGGGACGATGAAATCGTGTCCAGAACTTTGTGTTTGTTGGTTTGAAGCTTCGTTAACGTGAGAATTTGTCTCTTTTCTGGTTTTTAGACTTAATTTTAACCTGCAGGTTTTTATCAGATTTTTGGAAATCTGAAAAATTTGGTTCTGACTTTTTGACTTTCTTTAATTGAATTGAATTATTTTACCATTATTTAAACCAGAACATGAAGGATTTACACACAATAATTTGGAGAGAACGCAGCGCTGCCAACCGTGGTGTGATGCGCTCTGCTCTTCACTTCATTTCCTCAGCTCCATTTTTTAACTTCCCCAAGATAAATCTTCCCTTTTGCGTGTCGTTAAAATGATCCGATGGACCGCGAGCTGACGCTGACGGCATCAACAGACGTGGATCTAAGATTAAAATGCTCCAAAATCAAAAAAAAGAACAAAAGTTTCAAAAAGTGTTTCCTGTCAGCGCCGTCGACTGAACAACAGAGACACATGAAGAAGAATCAGGAGCGTTCAGCGTCTTCGTTCCTCCGGAGAGAAAAAAAGAATCAGCAGGAGCAAAAAAAAAACCTGAGAAAAAGTTTTATATTCAGATGTTTTTTAACGCCAAAATCTTTGTTGTTTGTTCATGTTACCGTGATGTGTTCAAGGTCCAGAGCTCCTGATGTAGAGATGAGAACCCTGGATGCTGTGATGTCATGTTGAGATTTTAAAGTGTGTGTGTGTGTGTGTGTGTGTGTGTGAGAGAGAGAGAGAGAGAACCAGAATCCAGCCAACGAGAGCCACAAATAAATAAATAGATACAAAAATAGAAAGATGAATAAAAGTCCAAACAGCTGATCGACAGATGGAAGTCGTCTCAGTGTCGTTTCACATTTTCATGCTGCAGATTGAGAGTTGAGTTTCAGGACCAGCAGACTTTACCTGAAAATATAAACTATTAAATAATATAAAAGTAAAGAAATGATTTAAGTCATCTGGTGAAAGTTTGAGTCATTTGAGCTCAACATAAATCTGACCTTTGTTTAATAAAACTGAGTCTTGACGGTTTGTGAATGTTTGGTGAAAAACTAAACTCAAGTACAAGTGAAACGATTACAGCAGAATAAATGACTCAAGTTACGTTCTATTTTCATATTTTTTAAATTCAGAATTTATTGCGGTTCTGAAAGTTCCGTTAACGCTTCAAGATAAACGAGCTGTTATCACATTTTATATAAAAGACTTTTATTCTGAAGTCAGTCATACAGTGACTTCCTGTCTGTCCATCAGTGAACTCTGAATGTATTTGTTAATGTTCGCTCCTCTACAGGGTTCAGTGTTCGGGTCCATGTTGGATGTTTCTCCGGGTCAATACGTAGAACTCAACAGACACTCTGTCAACAGACACTCTGTCATCAGCCTGTCGATGTTCTGCTGCTTCCAACAGAACGTCTGTAAAGTTTAACATATTGACTGTTCCAGACGTCGATCATAAGTTTCACTTCATTCATCAGTTTAAACTCTCTGATCGGTTCCGGTGCTGGTTTATATGAAGGCACGCGTCCAGAACTGAACCAGATCCTTGTTGGACTTTGTTCAGCAGAGTTGTGCAGCTAACAGTCCGTTCGTCTTCACATGCTAACTGTTGATACCTCACAAAAGGTTTATCAGACACAGAGTACACATTCTCATTGTGATGTAAGTACAGTTATATTATAGTTTAGAGTTTATTAGTTTAAGTATATTTGATTAAAAAACAAACAGTTGAAGATGATCAGATATTAGAACTCTGATATTAAACATATTTAAGGTGAAACAGAGTGATGAAGTTAAATAAAAGACTGGTTTACAGATAAAAAGAAAAATGCTTTAAGTTAAACATTATTATTATTATCATTTTTGCTATTATTATTATTATTATTATTGTTGTTATAATCATCAGTCACAAAGAACTCAGTCTGAAGTCATTTAGCTCGCTGACATCAGGTCACTAATCTGATCTGATCAGTCAGGTTCATATCGTCAGTATGAAAAACAGACGAGCTAAAGAAACAGCAGCTGCTAACGTTAGCTAACATGACTGAATTATCTGAACACGAGACGAGCAGCAACATAACTAACGGGATAAACGTCATGAGGGATTAGCTAATGTTAAGCTAACGTTACGCTAATGTTAGCGTTATCAAAAGATTAAAGCCTCAGACTGCTCAGAAGATTTCAAATGCACCAAAATAGGAACAATACTTTTTTTGTATTTTTTATTCAGAATTGTGACTTTAGAACGTTTTTTCTTTAAGCCGGTTCTGATCCGTGTTCTTTATCTCGCTCATCTCATCTCATGATCTTGATTCTGACTTTGACTTGGTGACATTTTTATTATTTTGAAGTTTTAGCTGCGACAGAAAAGAGCTTCCACACTGATCTGACATGGAGCCTGTTTCCATGGTGACGGTGCACAATGAACCATTATAGGGCTCACAGTGTGTGTGTGTGTGTGTGTGTGTGTTTGTTTCTTGTTACTGGCGCTGTTGTGTGTGTTTGTGTTTGTCGTCTTTTTGTACATGAGCGTCGGGCGTCTTGGTGTTTCGGTGCTACTTATGTTTTACATTTGATACGTTTTTATAGAACGACTCTGACGGACCGGCTGCGACCCGGTCGGTGAAGAAGTTGTTTTGGACGCAGCTGTTTGTAATTTGTTTGTTTGTGGAGAAAATAATTGAACTGTGTTTCAGATGAAAACTGCTCAGTCTGATGATTTCATCCTTGAATTCTGTGATTGTCCGTCAGTTTGTGTCCCGAAGAGAAGCCGCAGGTTCTACAGGGTTTCTGGGGGTTTTAACAATAGCCGGGTTTTCTTAGTTAGACAGAACTCAGATCAGCTGTGGCTGCTCTGCAGTTTGTAACGGGTCAGAGAGGTTTCTGTGATCACGACTGAAAGTTCAGTAGTTTTCCATCTGTTACATCGAATCAACAAAATTTATTTGAGGGCAAAATGTTTCTTTTTTAATTTGTGCAGCCGAGTCGTCGTCACAGGGGAGAAAAACTCTTACTCAGTTTCACAAAAAACTAACTTCAGGAGAATTGTTTTAAGTCTTCTGAACTTTTATTGTGAATTGGTTTCAAACATGAAAAATGTGTTTCCATGGAGACAGAAGGAACTTCCTGTGAAAGTCGTTTCTCACTCAGAAACTTTTTGTTCCTCTGGAAAATATTTTTTCGTAACATTTTAGATTCATCCAATTGAAACGTCACAAAAACAAAATAAATAAATATTTATCAAACTTTTTCACACATGAAACAACTTTCTAAAGTCCGGATTTTAATGTCTTGAACAAAGTTTGTTTTTAAAAATCAAAGCTGCACCAGATACAAACTTTGGACCGAACAGAATCAGAATTAAAAATACCGACATGTTGTTGAGCTCCAGAGTTGTATCTTAATAAAACAAGATGAGGAAATCGTGATCACAGAAAACTAAACATTCATTCATGAACCAGATTGAACTGTTCAGAACCACAGCTGCTCTCAGGCTCGGATGGCTTCATCAGCTTCCTGAGCTACAGACTCATTTTAAAATAGACAATAATCGAGCTGCTGTCTCGTGCTTTGCTGCTGTCCGATCTGTAAATGTCGACTTGTAAACCTGCAGACAGCCAACAACAAACAGCAAAGTAAATTCTGCAGAACCCAGACTGAAGCTCGGTTTCCTTTTCTTCACGTGCCATTGGATGAAAAAAAACAGAATCTATTTGTGTCTGTTCGTGTGTTTTGGTCGACATGTTCGTGCTGTGAACACGACGTTAACTGAGCTGTTATCAAAACATGCAAATGTTTCTGGAAATCTACATATAGATGTAAATCTATATACTGTTTGTGTACGACAAAAGAAATGTAGTTCTGTACAGACGTTAACTCTCATGAAGCTTTTTTTAATACATTGTGCAATTTTTGGCAGCATGATTGTGAAGATTTTCTGACATTTAGACGACTCACTTTACATTTTTTATGCAATAAAAAAGTTATGAGAAAAGAACTGTTGACAGCAAAAGTTGTTTGTTGTGGTTAATTTTTGATCCTCACTGTGGATATTGTGAATATTTTTCTTTATTTGTGTTTGAATGTTGAACTTTCATTAAATATTTTTAGAATCTAGAGTGAATAGTCTCAAAAAAGTCAAATCAAGGTTTTCATCTGATCAATCAATACTTCTTTGAATTTTTTTGTTTACATTTTTTCTGTTTTATTCTTTATCTTTAACTAATATTAGTTAACATGTTCAGAAAGCTAACATGGCACAAGAAAGTTATTTTACTTTATTTTTAAAACACGTTTCCTGAAAGTTTGTCTGGAACTTCAGCCGATATTAACAAAATTTTCATAAACTTTTGACATTTTCAAGAAACTTTACTGAAATCTTCAGATTCAGATTTACAGGAAATTTTGAGAAAACTTGTAAGACATTTTCAGGAAACTCAGAAAAGTCACAGGAAATTTTCGACTTCTCTTGAAACTTTTTCTTAAACCAAAAATATCAAGAAAATTTCATTGAAACCAAAATTTTCTGGAAAATATTTTCACACATGACAAAAACAATTCTGAATATTTCATGAACATGTCAGTTTCATATATGAAAAGGAAAAAAAATATTGGTTTGACACATAAAAAAAGATTTTCAGGAAATGTTCATATTTTTCATATTTTTTCTTTGTGTGAAATCAAAACCACACCTCTGGAATAAATGCACTGTTTCCTGTTATGATGTATCAATTGTAAATTTTCAGATTCCTTTGTTTTCGGTGGAACTATAACACAAAAACCTGTGGAACCTGTTTTTGTTTAGGCTGGATTTCATTTTGTAAAACAAAATTTAGCAGGATTTTCTTTTAAAACAAAAATTTCAACTTCATGAAATGTTTTGATCCGAACATATCAGGACACTTTTACGTAAATGTCTGGGAATCCTTTTTTTTCTCATCTTTCCAGACGTGTTTTCTCATCAGAAACTCTTTTGAAAAAAAAAGGTTCAGAATTTGTCTTTGAAAACGAAATTTTCAGGGAACTAAGGTTTTTTTTTAAAACCAAAATTTTACTGTAATTTTAATCAATTAACTGATATTTTCAGAAACATTGCCAGAAATTGTAAGGGAATATTCAGGATATTATCTCATGTGTGAACCACAATTTGCATATTTTTTCTTTTCTTCATGGTTGTCAGATTTTTCATTAATTTTTTTCCAATCCGAAATTTGTGTTGTTCTTAAAACTACATTTTGCGTTATGTTTTTTGCACGAAACTTTCCTGGAAATTTCAGGATTTCTTCTTCAAAATATGCTTAATTTTACTTTCATGTGTTCAATCGACATTTACAAGAAACATTTTTTTTGCTGGATAAAATCCAGCAAAATTTTTTTTAAACCAAATTGTCAGAAAATTTGCATAAGGTTTCTACGAATTTTCAGGAAAACCTCCAGGACTTTTCCAGATTTTTTCACATTTATTATTGTGTCGCAGTCAGGGGTAAAGCTAACTGTTTAACAGTCCGATGTAGTTCCACACATCTCTGTATGCAAACGCAACGTTCACACTGGTAACATCAACTTTACCATTACATGTGCTGGTGTTCTCAAGTATGCTGATCAACAACACCACTAAGTCAATCAGTACTAGTAATATAATCATAGCATGTACATTTTTGTCAATAATTTATAATGTATATTGTAATTTATATCATTAGAATATGGTCTGATTAGCATAGACCTCCACCAGTTCTGGGTCAATTGTGTTAGTGCACTAATGTAGTTGCAGGCTAATAATCCAGGGTTTGAACTTTATCATCATGAAGTGCAAATTGCAAAATTCCCCTTTGTGGGATGAATAAAGTATCATCTTATTTTATGAATTGCCAGACTTACAGTTAATGTCATTTATGTTCATTATTTTTATGCTGAATAAAATTGTAGTTAACGTGCTGTTAATTTTTTTCTACTATGGAAAATCAGGTTATTTAATGATCTCTGAGAGCAAACAAGACAAATGAACAAAACAAGAAGACACTTGTCTTCTTGGATACAGAGATGCTTGTAACCAGATTGGCAGCTAAGTTAAACAGCTGCATAATCATTTCATTGTTGTTCTAACAGGTTAAGTAGCCTAAAAGCTCAGCAGCTTTTACAAAAAAAGTTGTTGTTTTTTTACTGTGTTTTAATAAAAAGAAATAAGTTATTTTAAGTTTCACATTCTGTCATTTAATAATTTATTCCATTACTTTTGATGATGTTTTAGTTTTCCGCCGTGGTATCGTTTCAGTATCGGTATCAAGATATTTTAGGCAGGTATCGTACCGAAGTCATATTTTTGGTATCATGACAACACGCTGATGTTAGCTTTTAGCTGGAGGGAACAAATCTCTTCACATAAAAAGTGTAAACAGAAAGTGAGACTTTCAGACTGACGGTTGTTGTTAAAATGAGACTTTATGAGTGCTACATGTTTCAGACCAAAGTGTGAAGACGAAGTTAAGTTGGAGGGCGCAGGGTCAGGGGTCAGGAGTCCAGTTGGGGGGAAAATTTCAGGATTTTTTCTTCACCAAGAAAATTATCTGCAAACTTGGTCGAGCTCTTTAACACGTACATCTTTGAAATAAACATGTTCAGGCTATAAATTGTCAGAAAACATATCTGGAAAGTTTCCGGGAATTTTAGGGAAATTCTGGGAATGTTCCAGAAATTTCCCAGAAATGTTCAGGAAACTTTCATCTTATGTGAAAAATTTGTTTTCAGATTATTTTTTATTAGAAATTTTCAGGAAACTGTCAGGAACATTTTTATTTATGGTAGATTTGTTCTACACACAGTTGTGTAATCAATGACGAGTGCTTCATTTTTCAGGCTGAAGTATGAAGACAAAGTTGGTGGATCGACAGCAGACGACAGGTGTGGTGGTCCAGTAGGGTCGACACGTCAGCTTTAAAAAAGTATAAAAACACAAAATGTTCAGGGAACTTTTGGTTCTGGTCGCTGTGAAAACTGAATATTCATATTTTCTGTACCAAAGATTTTGGAAATCTGAACATTTCAGACAGGAGGAAATAGCAGGGACTATTTTCAGTGGCAGATTAATCCATAGTTGCTGCTCTGTTGGGTAATATGGACCATAAACAAGCACCAGAAAAATCTTGGGTTCAGCTGGTCTACACATCCAGCTGTGAAATCGGAAAATTCAAGATTTTTTCATTAATTCTGTTAAGTATTTATACTGGGGCTGTCAAAGTTAACACATTACTCGCATGGTAATGCAAAATCCTTTTAATGTGCAATTAATGCTTGGTATTAAAAAATAAAGGAACACGCATTGTTTGATTTACGGCAGTCAGTGGCACCTGTAGTCTTGATCCAGAGGGTGGCAGAAGAATAAATAAGGGAATCAGGAATCAGAAGAAGAAGAAGCAGGGTTGGTGTTCTGGAAAAACACGGTGGAAGCAAAAGTGAAAGTAAATGGAGAAAGGACTTATGAACGGCAAATTCACTTTGAAAACACTGTCAGATGGTTCGGTCCATAGGACAAAAGAAAGTTATGTGCATGTACTGTCGACATGAAATGAGTTACCACTGAAGTACGTCGAGTCTCAGATATCATTTGCAAGCCAAACACACGGCAGATGCAGAGGGCCCACCGCCCACCCCTTGTCAAAAGCAGACATCACCATGTTTTGATCCCATTTAGGCTAAGGGAATATTTTTTGAGCCTTTAATTTGAAGTGTATGATTTCAAGTGTTGAATAAACATTGTCATAAAGCAAGCATAATTGCCATTTAATATGTTGTTAAAAGTATTAAGAACGTGAAGAAAATACATTAAGGTACATTTAGAACAGAAAGAAATGTGCCAAAAAAATTGCCATTAATTTGTAATTAATCGCAAGATAACTATGGACAAAATGCGATTAATCGCAATTAAACTAATTAATGGTTTGACATCCCTAATTTATACTTTTTTTGCTGGATTCGGTCAAACCAAAACTGAAGGAATTTTGGAACCGAGAGGAATTTTCCCGAAGAATTGAAAATAATAATAATAATTTCGGGAAACTTTCCGGAAATTTTCGGGAAACTTTCCGGGAATTTCCGGGAAACTTTCCTGTACGATTTGAGGAAACTTTCCGAAAATTTTCGGGAAACTTTCCGGGAATTTTCGGGAAACTTTTCGGGAAGTTTTCAAGAATTCCCGGACACTTTCATCTCATGTGAAAAATTTGTTTTCAGTTATTTCTTATTAGAGATTTCCAGGAAGCTGTCAGGAAAATTGTTATTTGTGGTAAACTTGTTCTACACACAGTTGTGTAATCAATGATGAGTGCTCCATTTTTCAGGCTGAAGTATGAAGACAAAGTTGGTGGATCGACAGCAGACGACAGGTGTGGTGGTCCAGTAGGGTCTGAAAAAAAGTATAAAAACACAAAATGTTCAGGAAACTTTTGGTTGGCTCACAGCTGGTCACTGTGAAAACAGAATGTTCATATTTTCTGTACCAAAGATTTTGGAAATCAGAAAATTTTTTCAGACAGGAAGAAATAGCAGGAACTATTTTCAGTGGCAGATTAAGAGAAGAGAGAGAAGAGAAGAATCTTTATTTGTCAGACATGAAACACACCTGAAATTTGTCCTCTGCATTAAACTCATCACTAACTTCACATTCTAAGTATACACATAATACACACACAAGCTAGGAGCAGTGGGCTGCTATGTCATCGCCCGGGGAGCACACATGGGGGGTTCGGTGCCTTGCACATCGGCAGTAACCTAGGAAGTGAACTGGCACCTCTTCAGCTACCAGTCCACTTCCATATTGTGGTCTGTAGCTGGACTTGAACTGGCCACCCTCCAGTCCCCAAGCCAAGGCTCTACTGACTGAGCTACTGCCGCCCATAATCCATAGTTGCTGCTCTGTTTGGTAATGTGGACCATAAACAAGCACCAGAAAAATCTTGGGTTCAGCTGGTCTACACATCCAGCTGTGAAAACAGAAAATTCAAGATTGTTTCATTAATTCTGTTAAGTATTTATACTAGGGCTGTCAAAGTTAACCCGCCAAAAGCAGACATCACCATGTTTTGATCCCATTTAGGGTGAGGGGATATTTTTTGAGCCTTTAATTTGAAGTGTATGATTTCAAGTGTTGAATAAACATTGTCATAAAGCAAGCATAATTGCCATTTAATATGTTGTTAAAAGTATTAAGAACATGAAGAAAATACATTAAGGTACATTTAGAACAGAAAGAAATGTGCCAAAAAAATTGCCATTAATTTGTAATTAATCGCAAGATAACTATGGACAAAATGCGATTAATCGCAATTAAACTAACTAATGGTTTGACATCCCTAATTTATACTTTTTTTTGCTGGATTCGGTCAAACCAAAACTGAAGGAATTTTGGAACCGAGAGGAATTTTCCCGAAGAATTGAAAAAAATAATAATAATTTCGGGAAATTTTCCGGGAATTTTCGGGAAACTTTCCTGTACCATTTTCGGGAAACTTTCCGGGAATTTTCGGGAAACTTTCCTGTACCATTTGAGGAAACTTTCCGGGAATTTTCGGGAAACTTTCCGGGAAGTTTTCAGATTGCATGTCATGTGTGAAAAAAAAATTTCCCGACTATTTTGTTCTTATAACACATTTTGGGAAAACTGTCAAGAAATTAATTTGTGTTAGAGCTGGTGTATGTATCCATCTGAGAAATAAACATTGCAGCTATGTGAAACAAACTTTTGGGAAGGTTTTGGTTCCAATGATCACAGATCACAGCTCTGCTGATTCTAATGGGGGACAGTGAAATATTTCATCAGCAAAACTCCGTTATGGGATCTGTCACCACTGATGAAGTGTTAACTCTGATCCTCAGCCAGTCTCGACCTGGACCTGAGCCTGATGTGTTTCCATCCTTAACGAGCAGCTCCTAGGTCAGCAATGTCAGCTGATGTTTGGGATGATTGGGTCAGCTGTTGGAGGGGTAAGATTCAGCTGATGGTTCTGTTTGAGGCAGCATCCACTTCATTTGGAGCCAAATGACTAAACTTCCCGTTACTGATATTCAGCGTATATTTACACCTCTGGCCACTGACAGCAGCCAGAGCAGGCATGTGATACACAGCCGGTGTTTGGACCACCGGCAGGAAAACTTTGACACTGATACCTGAAGATAATTACTTCAACAGTGG
>NC_044209.1:29878731-29899065 GCF_900880675.1 Sparus aurata
CACCGAGGCCGAGGAGACGACGAGGGGCTGTATTTAAAGGCTGCAGGGGGGAGGAGGAGGAGGAGGGGGGGAGGAGGCGGGGGGAAGGGGGAGGGGGAGGAGGCTAAAAATGTGTTGTGTCAGTGTGTGTGTGTGTTTGTATGTGTGTGTGTTTGTATGTGTGTGTGTTTGTGCACGAACGGCATGAGTGGCTGAATCTGTCAACTGTTGACAGGACTGTCTGTGTGTGTGTGTGTGCATGCACGACTGTGTGTGTGTGTGTGTGTGTGTGTGCACGACTGTGTGTGTGTGTGTGTGTGTGTGCACGACTGTGTGTGTGTGTGCATGCACGACTGTGTGTGTGTGTGTGTGTGTGTGTGTGTGTGTGTGCATGCACGACTGTGTGTGTGTGTGTGTGCATGCACGACTGTGTGTGTGTGTGTGTGTGTGTGTGCATGCACGACTGTGTGTGTGTGTGTGTGTGTGCATGCACGACTGTGCATTCTTTAAAACATTTTCTAAAAATATCTTCAGCTTCAGAGGTGGTTGAACTGAAGCTGTCACCGTCGACACGAACAAACACATTTTGAAAAGTGAGGATATATTTGAAAAGATTCAGACGTGTGTCGGGGTCACTCAGGGTCGTCTGATGATCTGTCGGTTCACTCAGTTTCATTTGAGCAGAGTCTCAAAATATTACGTTACCCATAATCCTCAGCTTCCATGGCATCCAAGAACACAGCATGGAGCTCCTGAGGCTCACTGAGAGCTTCAGATTTATGGATCCATACTTTCATTCTTGCAAAGAAAAATGAAATACCAAAACGTCATGACATGGTAAAATAAAACCGGGCCACTCCGGGTCGGTTCTGGAGGTGAACACCTGATATCTGAGTGACAGAGTGAAGCAGCAGGTGAACGAGGTCAAACGGAGAGGAAACATGGCTGAGCCTGAGCAACCCACCCACGTATGTACAGCAGTGCAACGCAGCAGACACACACACACACACATATATATATATATATGTGTGTGTGTGTAAGCTGATGTAACACTGATACATCAGTGTTATTGATCTAGTATTTTCACATAAAATCAGATTCATCAATCAGCTGTGATCAGAAGAGATCTCATCAATAAGGACTTCATTATCTTTGAGTTGGTTATTTTTGGTATCAATAATCTGAATGTATAAAGCAGCGGCTAACTGAAGCCAGAAACACCAGAGTTCAGCTGTCCCAGGCTGGAAGTGTAAAGTAGCAGAACACGGTCCTGGTACCAGAACACTGGACTGAAGTACCACAGAGAGTAAATGTACTTCACTCCACTGCAGCACCATCACACTGTGTGTACTCTCTGAGTGTACTCGCCACATTTCTAATGTACATGTGCAACACAACATGTGGATCTGTCACGTACGGTCAGAGTGTTGGCTCCGGCTCAGTTCTGTCAGCGCTGCTGGGAGCTCAGTTTGGACTCATTCAGCTGCTGCTCCGCTCCATCACTCAGATATCAGGTGTTCACACCTGCTGCTGTGTCACCGCTCCACACGCAGGACAGGCTGCCAGTGGGACAGACAAAAAGTCAGAATTCAGACAAAGACTTAAATATAAAGGTTTACAGTATTTTGTATTTCCATCACGCTGAAATGTGACATTTGATCTATTCTTGATGAAAATGTTTTTTTTAGAACCAACTGCCTAAACTTCAGAACTACTTGAACAGATTCTGTTGCTATGCTGCTGATGGAAGGTAAAGTTAGACTTCAGCATTTGTGGAAATTTGAATCAAGTGACTGTTAGCCAAGTCCTCACTGTTGCTGACCCATTTTTAACCCGTTGCTATCCTGTTGTTACCTTGTTGCTATCCTGTTGTTAACCCGCTGCTAACCTGTTGCTGACCCGTTGCTGACCCGTTGCTGACCCGTTGCTAACCCGTTGCTGACCTGCTGCTGACCCGTTGCTAACCTGTTGCTAACCTGTTGCTGACCCGTTGCTAACCTATTGTTGACCTGTTGTAACCCGTTGCTGACCTGCTACTGACCCGTTGCTAACCTGTTGCTAACCCGTTGCTAACCTGTTGCTGACCTGCTGCTGACCCGTTGCTAACCCGTTGCTAACCTGTTGTTAACCCGTTGCTAACCTGTTGTAACCCGTTGCTAACCTGTTGCTGACCTGCTGCTGACCCGTTGCTAACCCGTTGCTAACCTGTTGTTAACCCGTTGCTAACCTGTTGTAACCCGTTGCTAACCTGTTGCTGACCTGCTGCTGACCTTAAACTTAATTATTTTCTAGACAATTTACAATGAGAACAGCGACACATTTACATTTAAAGTTATTTATGACCGAATCATTTTTGTCACCTAGTAGCTAACTAATAAGCTAACGCAACCTCCCTTTTTTCTACATGATATCATGCTAACAGACGGATTCTGCTGCAGGCTGAAAACTTTATTGAAGGCAGAAGTCGTTACCTCTCTGACAAGATGGCCGTGTTCATCCTGATGCTGCAGCTCTTCATCCAGCAGCTCGTCCTCGGTCACAGACTGAGGACACCTGATCCGCTGTCATCACCTGCTGAGAGGCTGTTTTTCTCTGTTGACACATTTCTGATGATCAACAGCAGTGCTAACAGGCTGCTAACAGGCTGCTAGCAGAGTGCTAACAGGGTGCTAGCAGAGTGCTAACAGGAAGAAGAAAGCTGGTCAGTGGCACACGATTCAAAAACGCTCGAGTTCCGGCCGAGATCCTTCCGGTTCTGTCGCATAGCTTCCGCATTGCGCGGCCCATACAGAGACTTCCGCCGAGCGCGCCGGCTAACTTCCGGTTTAGCGCCCGGCTAACTTGATGGAGGATAAATAATGTAGTCCTGCAGCTCCTCTAGACTTTCTAAATGTCATCAGACCGAGTGGATCAGATCCGGACCGGGACTCGAGTCATGTCTGCTGGTTGTGTCCACATTAGCTTCTGAAAAAACGTCTTTTTGTAGTTGTGCTGCTGCGAGGACTGAGAGCCCGACCCACTTCCTGTTGAGGAGCGGAAATGACATAACAGATTGTTGAGGCCACGCCCCTTCCGGGTTGACTTTGGCAGAAGAGAGATGATGAAGTATTGATCCTGTTGACCTGTGTCATCAGTCACACACTTCATCATCCCTCTTCACTGCCAGTGACCAGCATATGTTGTGTTCTGGTGCTGGTTCTGGTGCTGGTGCTGGTTCTGGTGCTGGTCTATGCTGGTTTTCCCAGCAGGGTGACGAGACTTCATCTGATATCTAATGTTTTAAATAATTCTGCCATTTTTTACATATTTAACGAAACATTCAGGTGGGAACGTTCTTCCTGACAGAATCTGTAGCTGCTGCTGCGTTGCACTGCGTTGCGTTGCGTTGCGTTGCGTTGCGCTGCGCTGTGCTGCGTTGCACTGTGTTGTGTTGCGTTGCACTGTGTTGTGTTGCGTTGCGCTGCGCTGTGCTGCGTTGCACTGTGTTGTGTTGCGTTGCGCTGCACTGTGTTGTGTTGTGTTGCGTTGCGTTGCGCTGTGCTGCGTTGCGTTGCACTGTGTTGTGTTGCGTTGCGTTGCGTTGCGTTGCATTGTGTTGTGTTGCGTTGCGCTGCGTTGCGTTGCATTGTGTTGTGTTGCGTTGCGCTGCGTTGCGTTGCACTGTGTTGTGTTGCGTTGCGCTGCGTTGCGTTGCATTGTGTTGTGTTGCGTTGCGCTGCGTTGCGTTGCACTGTGTTGTGTTGCGTTGCGCTGCGCTGCGTTGCGTTGCATTGTGTTGGCTGCAGTGTGTGCTGCGGCGCGACTCTGACATACTTTTACTTTGCTTCAGGGTTCTGATCTACTTGATACTTCTACTCCATTACTTTAAAACCTTAACTGAGCATGTTAAATACAGTTTACTGTGAATGAAACTACGCAGCATTAGATGAACAGTGACAGCAGAACAGAACTTCTCTTGTGGAGTATTTTTAGTCTCACTGAAGGATTTCAACACGTGTCGCTCCTCTGTTCCTCTCTACTGTACAGCTAACAGGTGTAACACTCGCTGTAAGTGGGCTATCTGTCTCATCCTGCACCTGTTACGTAACAACACACACACACACACACACACACACACAGTGCTGTAGTCATGCAAACACTCTCCACTGAATGTGTCTTTAATCTGAAGCTCAACCTTCACCCTTCCCCTAAATTTTGACCCTAAATATAAACCTCTTCCTTATCAGGGATGGAAAGCCGTCCTCTGAGGGGGGACGCTGGTCCAGTTGACAGTCCCGGGGGGATGCAAGGACCCTATCAGCTGAAATCCAAACGCACCTCCCCTCTCCTCCGTCTGGAACCCTTCTTACATTGCGATGTATATGGACCAGAACCCTGCACGTACACAGCTGTGTGGCCTCTAATGTTACTGATCCGTTTTCCTGCTTGAGACGGAGAAGAAACAAAACCAAAGGCAATGAACATTTCAGCAGAACCAGTCTGCAGAACCAGTAAGCAGAACCAGTCAGCAGAACCAGTCTGCAGAACTGTGTACTTCTACACTGTGTAATTCTACACTATGTACCTCTCCACTGTAGTATTTCTACACTGCAGTATTACTACTTCGGACCGGATCACAGTACTTCTTCCACCTCTGGTGTTCTGATCCGACAGCTGCAGGACTCAGGACTCTCCTGTTAGCCGAAGCTGCAGTTGCTAACATGCTAAACTAAAATGGTAAATATTACTGTGATTCCAGCTAATCGCTAACATGCAAGCTCACATGGTGATGCTAGCATGGTGATGCTAGCATGGTGATGTTTAACAGGTGTTCGCCGCAGTCATGCTAACAATTACAGAAATTAATGTATAACTTTAAAGGTGCAATATGTTAAAATGTGTCACCTGTTCTATCTGCTAACAAATAGGGGCAATATATCACCAGGGCATGCTAACTGCTAAGTGCTGCTAACTTCATTCTGTTCCATGACTGTAGCTGCTATTAGCTCAGTTCGTCGTGCAGCTAGTCAGGCAGTCTTGATATTTACACCACTAGCACGGGAGCTAGTTAGCATGCTAACTGTAGTAAATATCTCTGTAAAACAGTACAAAGACCTCTGAAATAAATAATGTCAAAACTATCTTCACGTTCTGTCGATCATTTTGGATAATTTGTGGATGTTTTAAACTAATATTTTACATGTTGCACCTTTAAACTCCTGAGCGTGGAGGGTTGTGTAGCAGACGCACACAGCAGAGGACAGCTGGTCCCGTCCAATCAGCACAGAGACGTCCCTGTCAGTCATCAATAACTCTCCAGTTCATCAGTTTCACAACGAGTCATCAAACATTTGTCTCTCTCATAAAGTGTTTTCACCAATAAAATCAATGTTTCTGTTTTCACTTTTCAAAAAGAACTCAAATGAAAAGTTTTTCATTTTTCAATGAGTTTAAACTAAATATTTGATGCTCGACTTTTAAGAATCGTTGTAGTTATATAAACATAATGTCAGGAGGCGTCACTGCTTTACTGAGTGATTTAAAGAGCCAAGTCTTTATTTAAATCAGTTTAGATCAGGAGACGTCCTATAAAATTATTTAAAGTTGATATTTTAAAATGAAGTTGGGATTTTTTCAAAGGTTTTAATTTTACAAGAAAAATTAAGTTTTCTTTGTTAAACTAAAACTTTTTAAATATAAAGTTACTTTTTCATTAAACAACTTATTAACCTTATTTAGAAATATTGTCACACAAAATTACATCTTTTTAGCAAAATCCTAACTTTAATCACACACATTGAGACTTTTAACGTTTTATACTCCGACTTGTTTCTAAAGAAAATGAAGACTTTACTCTCAAAATATTCACTTTATTCTTGCACAATTATTACTTTATTTTATTAACATAAAAAACGTCAACAAAATATTTAGACTTCATTCCCAAAATCAAATCATCATATTATTCTGAGCAGCTGTTCTGCTCCACATCGATTCAGCAGGACAACTGGATCCCAAAGGTTCTGGTAATATGACACCTCCCCTCCAGGCCCCGCCCACCTCGGGCCCCGCCCCCTCCCAGGCCTGCGCTCCAATCACATCGTCTGTTCACAGAAATAAAGACTTTTATGGATGTAAACAGCCACTTCTGTACAAAAACCCCGAACAGAAACGACCCGAGCTGCAGATAGAAAACAACAGAACCATCAAACTCATAAAGATTCAACTGTACAATTCATAAAGTCATAATTCATCTTCGCTCCTCCGTCTCTGTACACGACTCGCTCGCTTCCACAAATAAAAAACATCGAATCATGATTTCTCCTTGAGTTAGCGTCGCCTCATACATAAAATAGAGTCTTCGTTAGTATCTGCGTATTTACAGCGTGCACACTCACACACACACACACACACACACACACACTCTGTACATCGCATGTTTCTGACGGCGCCGAGCGGACCGCCTCGACCCAAGAGGCCGCCCGCCTCCTGACATTATGAATCCCAGCAGAACTACAGGCAGAAGCTGAGGTTGGTCCAAAGACCGGGGGGTTCGCTCAGCTTAGACTAAATGTTGAGAATGGGTTTGGATTCAGATTCAGGACTTCTGTTTCTGCCCAGAACTACACCGGGATCCATAATAAAGCGCCCGACACCCAGGAAGTGGTCCTGAGAGAGCCACCGGCAGACTACTGATGATGTCATCTTCACTGGGTTTCACACTTTGTACCCGACAGAACCGCCGCAAACGTCTCCGCCTCGACAAGACCTCCGACAGCAAACTGAGTCCTGAACGGCCCGTTTGATCTCAGACTCAGAAACAAGGTTCTCCAAACTGTGACAACTACGACGGGCCTCTCTACGACTCCTGGTTCTGTGGGCTCAACCCGATCATGTTCTCTGGTGTTTGAAGAACTGTTCTTGAACTCACATACTTGGTATTTTGGACTCGTGTTTCAGGACTTCACATTAGATAAAAGGTCTTGTCAAAGTGTAGAAGTTCTGCAGGTTTCGTCCCGTCCAGAACAAAGCCGCCTCCTGTTGGTTCTGATCTGTCTAATATCTGTGAGTTGTGTTGGAGTCAGAGAACACCGCTGAACTCCGCTGTAACAACAAGACAGAACCTCTCACAGAATGAAACCGTCGGACTTCTTAACGCAGGATTCTGATTCTGGTGGTTCACTAGAACTCTGGGAGAAGTCTCAGTTAGTCTGCAACAAAACAAGAGCCGGGTCGTACAGCAGAATATAAATCTATTACCATGTACTTTAATTATCCGCAGGTTGGTTCTGACACCTGGACTTTAGAGCGGGTCTCTGGATGTGGACTGGAGGCGGGCTTGTCTCTGGACAGGATCGGCCTCGCTGAGCGTTCACAGACTGGATGTTATGGTACAGATGGAGAGAGTCTCACCAGAGCTGAGCACAGACAAGCTTTCACACCGTCACACCTTCAGAACCGTCCAGAACCGTCCTGATGCACTGAAGAGTTTCACCCACACAGAACAACATGGACCGGGCCTGTCACTGAAAATGCCTTCAAATACTTACAAATCAAATCCAGTGAGAGTCAAAGACTTCCAGCAGAAACTCTGTCAGACGTCACAGCTCCTTTATTACATCAACACATTTCTTATATTGTTGTAAATATTTATATATAAATAAACTTTAGTTCATAACTAAGGAAGAAGATTCCAGCTGATGCAAAAGATTATTTTAAATATTGATTTTTTAAATTTTATTTTGATTTTTAACTTAGAATTATGACCTCACCATGACCTCACTATGACCTCACTATGACCTCACCATGACCTCACCATGACCTCACTATGACCTCACCATGACCTCACTATGACCTCACTATGACCTCACCATGACCTCACCATGACCTCACTATGACCTCACTATGACCTCACCATGACCTCACTATGACCTCACCATGACCTCACCATGACCTCACTATGACCTCACCATGACCTCACCATGACCTCACCATGACCTCACTATGACCTCACCATGACCTCACCATGACCTCACCATGACCTCACTATGACCTCACCATGACCTCACTATGACCTCACCATGACCTCACCATGACCTCACTATGACCTCACCATCAGCGTCACCTCGACTGTCAAATTATTTTTTTTCTGTATTTTCACAAATCGATGTCTTTTCCTTCAAACCTCTTCTTGGTGAAAGTCGTTCAGCTGCTGAATCAATCAGAATCAGATTCTGAAGACTTTTACTGTGAACGACGTCACAGCGAGAATCTCTTCAGTGCACCGCGCTCGCTCTCCATCGGTGGATTCTGACTGAAGGAATCTTTCGTCTTTAAGAGACGTTTGGTACCAAGTTGTTTTGGCCTTGCGAGTTATGGACTGTAACAGTTCTGGTGTAACAGTACCGTGAAGTGTCCGTCTGGACTCAGACCTGGTGGTGATCACAGCAGGAAAACAACAACTCTGTAGATTTCTATTATTATAGTAAATATGACTGAAGTGTGATCAGCTGTACAAACACAGAATCAATCAATCGCAACACAACTGGACTCAACAGAACCGAACTGGACTGAAAATCTAGAAGAAAGAGTAAACAAAACCTCTCTGTGTCTCTGAGCCCTGAGGTTTGGCAAAAGTGCTTCGTTGCGGCGAGAAGTTGACCAATCAGCTTCACTTCCTGTTATTGCCTCGGATCTCGACCCGCCGGTCCACAAGCCGACCAATAGCAGCGCAGCTCTAGGAGGCTGGGCGGGTCCTTCCTTTGAGCCGATTGGTTGTTCAGCAGTTGGATCCCAAAACGCTGAGAAAGAAAAGTTCTCCTGTGTTTCATCGTGTGATGTCATCCAGGACGCGCAGCTGATTGGCTGCCGTGTGACGATCAGTTCGACCAGCTCGAGAGCGTTTATTAAAACGTTTCAGCCATTTGAATGTTTTATCCTGTTTACTGCGACCGCCATCGTGTCCACAGAGCACTGACGTGTTGGGAGACTGTAGTGATGTCACTTCCTGTAGACCGACAGATGTTCAGCCCGTCCAGCCTGCAGATGTTCTGTGACTCGTGTCCTGATCAATATCAAGATTCATTCTGTTATAAATCTGATCCTATGATGATTTGATATGTTTTCAATGAACATTGTGTGTTTGAATGATTGACACGTGAGAGCGGCGCCCTCTGGTGACTGACTGTGACCTCATCATGTGGTCACTGACACAGAGATCGATCTGATTGGATCGTATCTGCAGGTTGATCTGAGCTGAACCTGTGGCTGCCTGGATGAGATGATGTGAAGCAGAGTTGTGATTGGTCGAACACCGGTGCAGCGTGACGTGCGGTAAACAGGCTAAAACATACAAAAACAGCAGAATGGTCCTTTAAAGTGAGCAGAACCAGAATCTCCAACTTCCTGTTGGATCAAAAACTCTGCAAGACGCGTTTAAAGTCCTGAAACAAAAGCAGAACAGAGCGAAGAGCTGAGCGACGTCTTCACACTGACACTGAGATCACATTCGGTAGAAAACCAGCATCTACACATCACGTGAGTCCTTGAACGCACCGTGAGGCGAAGCGTCCACAGGTCCGTCACAGGTGCCGTCAGCGAACACATCGTCACCACTCGGGTTGATCTCAGAGGAGTCAGTGAAGGAAGCAGCTCCCGGCTGTGGAACATGGCAGCTGATAGAAACAGACCCGAGGTCAGCGGATGTAAACACACAGAGTTGATCACCTGGCGGGCGAACAGGTGAGCTGTGGCTGTAAACTGTCAGAGGAAAGATGCTCGCCTGACACGGCGTGTTCTCGTCCTGCGCGCTGTCCAGAGACGTGAACGAGGCGTCTGTGGTTTCTGTCAGATCGACCAATCGGCCGGCTGATTTCTGGGGTTCAGGTGTTTGTGTTGGGCCCGGCAGAGGAACATACCGACCCAAATATAAGACGACAGGTCCGTCTGTGAAACTACCAGCAGCTGCGTCCTGGAGAGACACGGCGCCCTGAGACTGTTGGTCCAATCAGAAGAGAGCAGCGACACTCTGGAGGCTCACAGCTGCTGACCAACAGAACCAGTAAATCCACTCTGATATTTGGGCCCGTATGTTAGAATTCATGTTTCCCATCAGGCCGTTGGTCAGAGGGTTCAAAGGTCAGCAGGCGTCAGTCAGGTGGTCCGATTGTCTCGGCTCTGATTGGTCGGCTGCCGCTGGAGGAGGGAAAGTGCAGGAAGTGAGGAAACAAACACGAGGAGGAGGATTCAGTTCTTCTGCTCTCAGATCAGTCTGTCCTGCTTCTCTCATCTGATTGGTTGTTTCTAACGCACAGCGATCAAGTGAACAGGTGACGTATTACATGTTGTTCATATGTTTACTGTCAGAGATCATCTGGACCTGTTAACTGACTCTGGATCAGTCCTGATGTTCTGTTCTGTGTGGGTCGGCATGTATGAATGTGACGCCGGCGGACATCTTGTGTCCAGCGGTGATGTTGTTTGCACACCGAGTCTGTTTCTGCAGCGACGTGGAGTCTGAGGTGAGTTTGTGTTCCGCTCACCTGCAGCTGGGTCGGGATGTCGAGGTCCAGTTTCATATCAGAACCACACATTCTAAAATCCACGAGCCAGCTGATCCTGACAGAACATCAAACCTGCTCCCATAAAAATATGATTTTAAACTTTTTTTAGATGTTTTAGAGAAACAGACTCAGTTTGCAACAAACTCTAAACGTGTTTATTCACATGTTGATGTGTTCTGGTTCGACCGGTACCAAGACTCCAGAACACAGTCTGAGCAACGCTGAGTCAACAGTGTGCAGGAGAGGCTGCAGCTGCTGGCTGATCCTGACTGATCCTGACTGATCCTGACTGATCCTGGCTGATCCTGATGTGTGACTCATATCTTAATGTTCATGATGTGATTTAGTGATTCTGCATGCTGAGTTTCATCTCGTCTGGACTGACAGTGATGTGAATGTCACTCTGACAGGACGCCACAGTTCACTCATCGTCTGTACGTTAGCAACAAGACGCCATCAGGCTTCATCTGACGCCATCAGGAGTCTCCTGACGCCATCAGGTGTCTCTGACGCCATCAGGTGTCATCTGACGCCATCAGGAGTCTCTGACGCCATCAGGAGTCTCTGACGCCATCAGGCTTCATCTGACGCCATCAGGCTTCATCTGACGCCATCAGGAGTCTCTGACGCCATCAGGCTTCATCTGACGCCATCAGGCTTCATCTGACGCCATCAGGAGTCTCTGACGCCATCAGGCTTCATCTGACGCCATCAGGCTTCATCTGACGCCATCAGGAGTCTCTGACGCCATCAGGCTTCATCTGACGCCATCAGGCTTCATCTGATGCCATCAGGAGTCTCTGACGTCATCAGGTGTCTCTGACGCCATCAGGTGTCATCTGACGCCATCAGGCTTCATCTGACGCCATCAGGCTTCATCTGACGCCATCAGGCTTCATCTGACGCCATCAGGTGTCTCTGACGCCATCAGGCTTCATCTGACGCCATCAGGCTTCATCTGACGCCATCAGGCTTCATCTGACGCCATCAGGTGTCTCTGACGCCATCAGGTGTCATCTGACGCCATCAGGAGTCTCTGACGCCATCAGGTGTCTCTGACGCCATCAGGTGTCTCTGACGCCATCAGGAGTCTCTGACGCCATCAGGAGTCTCTGACGCCATCAGGTGTCTCTGACGCCATCAGGAGTCTCTGACGCCGCCGCAGCAGCTTCTGGATCCTCAACACGTGTTTTCTGTCTCCTGAATCCTGAATCTGTACCGATCGATCAGCTGACCTCCACAAACGTTTGAACAGCCTCCAGGTTTACACAAAATGGCCGCAGCAGAGAGAAGACGACCTGAAGCTTTTAGAGGTGAAATCAGAAACTGTGACGGGATCAGGAGGAGTCTTTGTGTCGTCAGAGCTGCTGGCAGTGTTCAGACTGCTGCTGATGGAGTGACGAAGAGGAAGAGGAGAGACAGACAGACAGACAGACAGACAGAGAGGAGGAGGAGGAGGAGGAGGAGGAGTTTGCAGGTTTTCAGTTCCAGTGTCAGACTTCTTCCAGTTGTCATTTCTCCCTGAGCGTCGCTCTAACCCTTCACTCCTTCGTCTCATGTTTGAGGACACATTTCTTCCTCCTCCTCTTCGCTCTCCGGCTCTCTATGTGTCTTTGGGCTCCAGTTTGCAGGACATGTCGAACAGCAGGTTCTGGTTGTCGATCACCTGAAGCTGACGGACGTAGGCCTTCGTCTGCAGGTGGGAGGGGGACGTCTCCGTATCCATGGCTACCAGGTGAGACAGGAAGAGAAGACACTGCTGTCAGGTTCATCAGTTACACATGGACACCACCAGAGGGAGACACACACCAACACAGCACAGGAGCTACTCCTTCACAATAAAAGCATTTAAAGTCTGTGTAAAGCAAATTCAGCCATTTTCTTCTAAACACATTAAAAAGGTCATAAATGTATTTCCTTAAAACATGTAAAAAGCCATTCAACCATTTAGAATTTAATTTTGGAGCTAGGTTCACAAACTATGTTTCAACATTTCTGTGTTCAGGATTTAATGGGCGGGTCAGAACCAGCCCTGCTGTTGAAGTAGTATAAATACATTCAGCACATTAGCTTTGGCGGTTTTTCCGCTCGCTCTCGAGTCATAGCATCTCTTACATAGTTTGCAGCTAGCAAACCAGTCAACCAGTCAGCTAAACAGTCATGTCTCCTCCACGTCGCTCGTGCATCTTTCCTGGATGCCACAGTGTGCAGGGTGACGGCGCCGTTAGCTTATTTAAGTTTCCAACGGACGACAACGTAAGGAAACGGTGGATCGATTTTGTCAAGAGGAGCTACTGTGGAGAGTTTAAAATCACCACCATCACCCGTCTCTGCAGTGTCCACTTTACCCCCGACAGTTACAGCAACCGTCACCAGGTAAAGTCTGGATATCTGAAGAGTCCGTTGACGCTGGTCAGTGGGGCCGAACCGACCCTCTCCGTCCCCGGCTTGCATCCTCCCGTCCCGCCGACAGCGCATGCTCTCATCTCCGCCACCGGCATTATGTGCCCGCCGTGACCGTCCCGCCGAGGTCGGGCCGATATTTCCCGTCAATATCCTCGGGCCGGGTCGTGCCGGCCCTTGATCAAGCATTTGTGTGTTTGTGTTTTTTTTTAATAACTCAAAATAATGACTGTATTTCCAGCTACAAAAGGAGCATCTCTCTCCTCCCTCCGTGTTGTTTGTGCCGCTGTGTGGTTTTACACGTGAGTGAGTGTCCTCATGCTGAAAGCGTGACTTCTCGCGCACGTGACGTCACTCCCGAGACGCAAGAAGGAAGCAAAAATATATATTTTTACTAAGAAAATGACAAAAATAATAGTAACGCACAGTGATTTGAATAAGTAACTTTAATCTCATTAGTGGTTTGGAAATATTACCGCGTTAGATAATTCCTCACTGAAAAAAGTGGTCAGATTAGAGTAACACGGTACCGGCATCACTGCACGGGCTCGGCTCGGTTGGGTCGGGCTTGATTTTTTTTGGGCCAGATCTAAGCTCTAAGTGTAAGTGTGTGCTTATGTATGTTATAAATATTGTACATTTGGGCAATTAAATGCATTTTGCTGAAGGTGCAAATCCTGAAAGTGATTTTACATCGTGCATGCTGTCATGACCATGTAATGTTAGCAAATGTTATTGCATTTAATCATGACATGATTTGGCCTCATTCCCTGAGCAGAGTCCATCTGAGAGCACAATGATAATCTACAGGTAATATTTTATGTGCACCAATATAGCTATGACAAGGAATTATATGTAGACTGGGGTTTTACGTTTGTGTGTAATGTAAAACATGGACTGTGAGGAACGAGGCTGAGCACTATCAGTGTCTGACTCAGAGTCAGTTTCTGGCTCTGATGGCTCAAACAGGTCGGGCTAGGTCCTCTGATGATGCTGCTAGCTTCCATTGTTACTGTAGGTTACGTCCTTGTACAGAACATGGAGGAGGCTCCTCCCTGCGTGGGCGTGGCTCCAGCGCCTCTAACTGACACGCCCCCAGCGTTTCACAGCAGAGAGAAGTGCTGGTTTTTCCATGATTTAGAGACCTAATTTTATATACTTGGCAATTTTTTAATCTTTCAAATTTGGCTCAGTGGTCAATGACACATGTTTCTGTGGTGTGACAAACTCATAACACAAATTTATTTCTGCTTTACACGGACTTTAAATGTGAACGTTCATCACCGACAGAGTGATCTGTGTTCTGATTGTGTTCTGATTGTGTTCTGATTGTGTTCTGCTCTGACGATCAGAACCTGTGACTTCTGATCGTCACTGTTTCAGCAGATCAATACAACAACATCAACATACTTTTATTGTTTCATACCTACTTCATCTTAAGTGCTGCACTTCTTTGTAGCGCACTTATTTTTTATTTTTATTTTTCATGTCTCTTTTCTCTCTCCTTTTCTTTTTCTTTTTTTCTTTCTATCCTTCTTAAATGTATTTTTTTTCCTTTCTTTCCCACTGATGTAATGTGATGATGTGTTGACCTGCCAAGGGACTACAGACGAAAATGAGCTTTTTTGCTAACTCTGGCATATTTACATTGATGTGCATTGTCCCTTTTAAATAAACAAACAAATAAAATAAATACCGACAGGAAACGGCTCAACACATCAGACATCAAACTGTTTCCTCCATGTCCGCGTGCATTGCACTGTGGGAGAATAGGCCCTGTCTTCAGGTCGAGCCGTCACTTCTGTCATTATGTAACAGACGTGATGGAAATAAATGTTTATTATAAATATGTCTGTGTACCGCTGCCATGGTTACCAGCTGTAGCGGCGTTATTTTAGATCACACTACCTCGCTCGGCATGACCCGCCCTACTCTGCCTCTGATTGGCTCCATCCAACACCGGGAGAACAAACCTGGTCCACCTGGACCCTGAATACAAGTCTGAACCTGAACATCAGCAGAACCTTCTCCCGACCCACTGATACACCCAGAACCCTTGTGTGTGTGTGTGTGTGAGTGTGTGTGTGTGTGTGTGTGTGTGTTACCTAGCTGGCTGCTCCTGTACCGTCGGATGATTCTCACCATGTCGGCCACTTTGTGCTGCGGAACAACAGGTCACATGTTAGCTTCAGTTTGATGGAGCGCAGTGAGATCTTCCCTCGTCTGTGAGGTCATCGACACTCTGGTTCACCTGAAACACCTGAACGACCTGAAACACCTGAACGACCTGAAACACCTGAACGACCTGAACGACCCGGTCGCCGTACAGAGTTTAAACTTGAATTAACACTGTGAGATCTGACTGACTCACCATCTTCTCAAAGTTGACGAGTTCACCGTGAAACGTCTTGCAGCTCTCGTGAAGGAAGGTCAGATCTGACAGAGACACAGAACACCTCGTTAGTTATTGATCAGCTTATCAACGTGAAGATCAATAAAACCAGATCAGCTCTTCACATATCTGCAGTTATTGTGTGATCATCAGCTGCATTAACACATTCAGACTGGATGTTGGTGCAGTGCTGTTTTCTACCACAGGAGGCAGCAGAGTCACAGCTCTGTGAATCCTTCATGTTCGCTTTAATTGTCTTTCTCTTTTTAACCATTCACTTCCCTCCTCCTCCGGTTACCATGGAGACAGAGAGCTTAAGGCTGCAGACACACACACACACACACACACACACACACACACAGGGTGAGAGGCGTACAGTGTGTACAGTAATCTCATTGAAAGTCCTTTCAAACTGAACGAGTAAAAGCCGAAGAAAGATGTGTGTGTGTGTGTGTGTGTGCGTGCGCATGTGTGTGTGTGAGTGTGTGCGCGCGCGTGTGTGTGTGTGTGTGTGAACACCTGCTGGGCTGAACGAGGACGAGATGAAAAGAAAAAACTGGAGCAAAGAGGAAAACTGACGATGAAGAGTCTTTGAAGTGACTGACTGTGTGTGTGTGTGTGTGTGTGTGTGTGTGTGTGTCTGGTGTGTGTGTGTAAGTGTGCGTGTGTGCGTGTGTGAGGCAGGTTAACAGTAACATGGAGCTGATTAGCCAGAAGTGCTAATTAGCGAGGTGGAGCTAACGTGCTAATTCGTGTTCAGCAGCCTCACATCTGGTCACAGCTGCAGGCGATCAGAGAAACTGAACGATCGTTCACTGAAGATCAGTGATCAGCTAATCAATACTCAGAAGAATCACTGGTGCACTGCAGGGCTGGGCTGGGCACACTGGGCGGTCCGGACCGTGCTGAAACCAGTGTGAACTCTGGGCTCAGGTACTGTACACCTCCTCCTGTGGTTCTGCTCCGGACGAGCACAGACACGGACAAGTAGAATGATGTGTGTCACATCACCTGACATAATCAATAACTCCAGGAATGTGACAGCCAACTGTGCTTCAGCACCACACAGAGCAACTGGACCGAGCGCGATGAACCCTCAGAGTGGTTCTGGTTCAGGAGACTAACAAGACGAGTCAGTGACTGTCAACACACAGCAGCCAATCACAGCAGAGACACATTCTGTTAGCATGCTGATGTTAGCATGCTGATGTTAGCATGCTGATGTTAGCATGCTGATGTTAGCATGCTGATGTTAGCATTCAGCCTCACCTTTGAGCAGCAGAGGTGTGAAGGGGATCAGTGGAGGTCTCAGGCTGGTGATCAGGTCTCTGTAGGACTTGTGGTTCCTGGACGGGTCCTGAAAGATCCAATAACAGTGATGTCATTATCAATATTTATATTGATCTTGGAGTCACATCTGTGATGCTAAAACAAATCAGACGAGCAGAAACTCACAGCGATGCTCTCGAACTGCTGGAACTGCTTCCTGAACTTCCCGGGGAGACCCTGAACACACCAGAGTCCAAAAACACACAGTTAAATATGTTAAACATGAAATATATAAAACCTGTACAAGTGTTTTCTTTAATGACATTCTGACAGAAACTCTTCAAACTAATAGTGAGTGTTGTGTCTGTAGGTGAGCTGAGCGGCCTCAGGTGAGTCTCGTACCTCCCAGGTGAGTCGCAGTCTGTTGACAGCCGGGTTGTCTAAACCCAGAACGACGGCGAGGAAGGACAGCAGGTCCTGCTGCTGCTTACAGCTGAAACACAGCGACAGGAAACAGTCAACACGGCCGACTGACTGAGAGACGGTTCAGTGGGTCCTGCTTCATCCAGACTTCATACTGAAACCTTCAGGCTTCAGTATCACCATTATTATTATTATAATAATGATTATTATTATTCTCATTATTATGTCAGAGGTCAGAATGTGGAGTCAGGACCCTGAGCATCAGGACCCTGAGCATCAGGACCCTCGGGGTCCGGACCTTTAGGGTCTGGACCCCGAGAGTCTGGATGTGTTTGGACTCACAGAGCTGCGATCTTGATGAACTTGCGGAGCAGCTGGACTCTCTTGGGCAGCGACTGACACTGCAGGATCTCGGTGGCGACCCAGTGCTGCACCTCGCTGCAGCGCTGCAGTACCAGCTCCAGGTTCAGGGGGCGCCAGCGAGACTGCTCCCCGTGAAACACGTAACACACAAACTCCACCTGCAAAAGACACCAACGAAGAAGAAGACAGAGCAGAGCTGTGAGCGCTGGACTTCAATGGTTCTGAGCAGCGACTGGGTCAAAGTACGGTCCGGGTCGGTCTTCACCGACCTCGTGCACGCAGCTGAACAGCTCCCAGTCAAACACCACCAGCTGATTGGCCACCTCCTCCGCTGACATGTCGTGGAGTTTGCTGTCTCCTGGCGTCCAATGGATCTCCTCAGGAAGAGGAAGCTGGCAGGGACAGGAAGTGACATCATCAGAACACACACACTTTGTTCTTACTCCTGAAATATGAACCAATCATTTCCTTCTGTCAGACGCAGCAGAGACGACGTTTCAGCTCAAGGACCCGATTTAGATCATAGTTTCTGTTAGCTCACAGTTAGCTGTTAGCTCCCAGTTAGCTCATAGTTAGCTGTTAGCTCACAGTTAGCTGTTAGCTCACAGTTAGCTGTGCTGCTAGCTCACAGTTAGCTGTTAGCTCACAGTTAGCTGTTAGCTCACAGTAAGCTGTGCTGCTAGCTCACAGTTAGCTGTGCTGCTAGCTCACAGTTAGCTGTGCTGCTAGCTCACAGTTAGCTGTGCTGCTAGCTCACAGTTAGCTGTGCTGCTAGCTCACAGTTAGCTGTGCTGCTAGCATCTTTCAGCTCCTCACCAGCGTCTCCAGCTCGGAGGGTTCACAAGTGAACAGGTGTGTGTTGACTCCCAGCGTGGTGAACACGGCCTCGTCACTGGGTCGGAACACCGCCTTCTCTGAACACACACACAGTAACAACAGTTAGAAACAGTGTGTGTGACCGACAACAGAACCGTGCATGCGTGTGTGTGTGTGTGTCCTGACCTCCGGCTGATGTGACGGCCACCAGTATGAGGTTTCCAGGCAGAACCGGTTGGTCTTCACTGTACTGGAGTTTCTCTCGGACCAGAGCCAGAATCTCTCCGACCCGACAGGACAGACGACTCCTGATGGTGACGTAGGAGTGATCGGGCGTGTAGACCCTGCAGAAGACTGGACACAAACACACACCTGCTGGTTTGAGGGAAAAACAAACTAGCTTCTGGTTAGCATCCAGAGTGTGTGTGTGTGTGTGTGTGTGTGTGTGTGTGTGTATGTGTGTGTGTGTGTGTTCAGGTGTGTCGTACTCTCGTCGGAGCCCCTGAACGCCTCTCTGGGCTGCAGACAGGCGTCGATGCGTCTGAAGTGTCTGAACAGGGGACGGACCTGCTTCCTCCTGCTCTCCTTCTCCTCGTCAGAGCTGCACACAAACAGCTTATCAATATTCAAACAGCAGCTGATGATCAATAATCAATAATCAGTTACATTCTTGAGAACTGCGTGTGTGTCTTACGGGCAGTTTAAGATCTCGGTCCATCTCTGCAGCTTCAGGACGTCCTCCACCAGCTCAGGGTGTCGACTCAGCTCCTGCACCGCACACAGGTACAGCTCCTACACACACACACACACACACACACACACACACACACACACACACACACACACACACATACACACACACACACACAATAAATAAACACACTATGATGGGAAGATACGTGTGTGTGAGTCAGTCTCGTTGTCATGACGACCAGGGGCCAGAAACAACAGGTCCTGCCCCACAGAGGTGTTCTCACCTGTGTGGGCGGGGTCAGACTCTTAAAGGGACATGACTCTGTTTTTGTTTCACTTCCTGTTGTCTGTGACGCCTCAACTGGTACGTTATGGAGCTAAATCGTGGTCAAATGTTTTGAACTTGAAAAAGTAAAATTTGAAACTGAAATTTCAAGTTTTGATCTTGAATTTTGAAAAATATATCAACATATTCAAAATAAAAATAAATGTACAAAAAGTTTTTTTTAGGTTAAAAATAATTATGATCAACTCTGGTAATTCTTTTGAATAAATCATTTATTTTCATTTTTCACTTTCATATGTTTTGATATTTGGGATTCTATTTCTTTCAGTTGCATGTTTTATCTTTTCAGATTCAGATCTTAGTTTTATTTACAGTTTCAAATCTTTTTTTTTTTTCAGTTTCAGAGTTTTGACCCTGATTTAGCGTGGGGGGCGTGGCATCAACTGAGAGGGGCGTGGCATCATAACAGACAGCTCAACCAAAAGGCTACACACCTCCCCCTGTCATGTTGCCTTCAGGGAACGTAGGATCTAAAACGATTCCGCTATGCCACATGAAACTGCTGTCGGTGACAACCTTCTATTTGCACACCATGCACGAATATCCTGCACGGCTAAAAGTGTTTTAATTTCCAAGGCTGTTTAGATGTGAGATGTGGAAGCTGTTTCAGGCAGTACTGAGGACCAGCTGTAGTACAGGAGCGACAAAATCACGCCAGATTGTGCACACAGACACCCACACTTTAAGTACTAAAATGTCCGCGACACTGCGAGGCATTCACAGTGCTACGTGGAAATCGGATATTTTAGTACTTAAAGTGTGGGTGTCTGTGCACAATCTGGCGTGATTTTGTTGTGGCGTAGCGGAATCGTTTTAGATCCTACGTTCCCTGAAGGCAACATGACATACATGTACGTACGTGTGTGTGTGTGTGTGTGTGTGTGAGAGAGTGTGTGTGTGAGTGTGTGTGTGAGTGTGAGTGTGAGTGTGTGTGTGTGTGTGTGTGAGTGTGTGTGTGAGTGTGAGTGTGTGTGTGTGTGTGTGTGTGTACCTTGGGGAAGCTGTTGCTGCGCTCCCCCTCCTCCTGCAGCAGCTCTCTGTAGGTGTCCAGGTATCGAAACGCCACATTCAGCACCGCCTGCTTCCTCTCTGCTGCGTCCATCACTCCCTCG
>NC_044209.1:29899565-29922885 GCF_900880675.1 Sparus aurata
CGGGCACTTTTACGATAGCATCAAAATCTCTATATTTAAAACAGTAAGAAGTCTCGACACAACATGAAACTTTGCTGGTAGCATCACCAGGGTCTCTACACATGAACACGAGCATTGACAACATTGTTTGTGTACACAGAGTTTATGAAAAAGAAGGTTTTTGAACAACTCACGTTAGCAGTAGCTTGTTCCGCTCGCCGCCGTCCTGCCAGTGGAGAAGTGTGGATCTCAGAATGTGACGTAACCTGGAGGACAGTTCAGGTGGAACTACTGAAACTAGCAAAGTTTCATGTTGTGTCGAGCCTTCTTACCGTTTTAAACACAGAGATTTTAATGCTAGCGTAAAAGTGCCCGTAGCACTCCCATTGAAAATGAGTTTGACCAAAAACGAAACTACAGTAAATCTTCAAAGTGCCTCTTTCATTTCACTTTAACCCAGTTTTGGTAGATTCTGCAATCTCCTCAGATGTTTTCTCTGTTTGATGCATGCCAATGATTTGACCCTTCACAGACCAACATCTCTTCCACGACCACGCGGTGTGTCTTTCCACAGTTGTTTGAGAAATAAGACACTACTCATTAAAGATGGCTCGTTTAAGAACGAATCAGTTCACAGGAACGACTCTTTAACACAAACCAGCTGACCCGATTCCACGTTTCACTTCTCTCTCGTTCGTTCTCTCAGACGAGTCGCTGTGTTGTTCACTGTTTAGTTATCAGTGTGGTGAAGAAGACCGAGAGCCAGCCAATCGTATGCTGAGTCTAGGACACTGTCGTCGAATTTTTAGCCAATGAGAAACAGCAAAGCATAGCAACCATTTCCATGAAAAAAAAAATCACTTTGTTCGTAGCTCCTCGTTCAGTCAGTCAGTCAGTCACCTGTGGCTTAGTGAGCGAGTGTACAATACAAATCATCATAATGGTTGACATTAACAATAACACTTTCACACTGGAATATTGCCTTTTATCAGTGAAATGGTAAATGCATGCTGTCTTTGTATTTTCTGTCATGCCAGATTAACTAATTAGTCAGTTGGGGTTAATCGCCAGCTGGAAGATGATTATCATTATTATAAACAGGGGACTTCTTTTGGCCCGGCAGTGTATTTGTGTTAAAGAATAACTTCTGCCAACGTTCAGCTGCAGACACACAAACACACGTCACATGTTCAGATCCATCAGGTTCTTTATTGATCCTCTGAGACGACAAACCAACTGAAACAAAACCATTAATGAACTCGTCACATTGAAACAAACCGGGCTGCTCAGCTCTCCAACATTTCAACACATGAAGCAGAAAGTTAGACGTTCTGCTGCTGAAAACAAAAGAGCTGAAAATGAAAGTAGCGTTCTGAGTTAGAACAGAACTCAGGCTGCTTTAAAAGGAAGGCTGGATGACATCATCACCACGTCCCCCTGACTCCTCCCCCAAAACACACCGTCATCTTCAGACGTATCCAGCAGCACCAAGGTCCAAACTATGGACACAACTGTTGCTGCTGACAAACAGTCATCTGGTCGTGGAAGAACGTTTCCTTTAAATGTTCATTAACAGTCGTGTCGTGTTCGAGTGTTCAGTTTCACACCTTCAGTCACACCTGAGTCCGTTTTAACAGGAAGTGTGTTTCCATATTTACCTGATGGAGCTCCGAGGTGTGGGAACATTCTCCTCTTGATTTAAAGATTCACACATGATTTACATTCAGGGGGAAACATCATCGTGGCATCAGTTTTCATTTTCAATAAATCGATCAAAGCAAGCTGTCAAGCTCAACCAATCAGTGATTCAACGATTCTCCCGCCATTTTATTTGTCTCTCTACACCGCCTACGTGTTCGTGTTTGAAGAAAATAAACACTTAAAATTCGATATCGCTAGCTTAGCTTTAGCCTGCAGCTAGCTCAGCTTTAGCCTGCAGCTAGCTCAGCATTAGCCAGGAGACGAGGAAACTGACAGCATCGGACATGTTGGCTTATTTTGTTCAGAGATCCTTTATTGATGTGTCTGTGAAGAGGGTTCACTCTGGACAGCTTACAGAAACTGAACTTGGTAAAACACTGAATTTCTATCTTCTGTTTATTGTTGAATCACTGAAGGCTGTTAGTTAATTATTTTGGGTGAATATTATTTGAACTTGTCAAAAAGCCTCCAGGATGAAGTGGAGCCGTGGTTGTAAACCCTCTTTGTAAACAAGAGTCGGGACATGAACCGACGACCTGGTGGTCTCACTGACCATGTGACAGTCGGCACTGGAAAGAAAAGATCTTAACATTTAATCAGATCAGGGAGGAGGAGGACTTTAACATGTTTCAACAATACTGAGCGCTGTATTTCATGTAAACCATTCTCCTCTCGTTCACTCAGAATCTGAGTTTATTCTCTCAACATATAATTGTGACGTGGACACTGATCAAAGTCTCAGAGAGAACTGGCTGAGTTGTCAGTTTTAGACTCAGCTGTGCAGCTTTAGTTATTTCTCTTCATAAATCATTCAGGACTGAAAACAAACTTCTTGCTTTTAATTTGACATTGAACGATGAGCACAATGTTCTTTAATGTAAAACAAACTAGTGGAGGAGAAAAACATGGAAACAGTTGAACGAGTTCTTTAGTTCAGGACAAACACATGACAAAGAGTAATCAGTTCAGGTTTATTGAGTGGTTTCCTCAGTGTGTCGTTAACGTGTGAAAACAAAAATCTTCAGCAGTCGTCATTTCACTCCTGCCTTCACTACTAATAAAAAAACAGTATTAAAATTAAACAGCGACATTTCAGAAAGGAAAAAAACATAACAGATGAAAGCTAAAGCCACGCAGCTCCTTCACGTCGCTACTTCTCTCTAAATTAAATCCACCGTTAACATTCGAGGTCCCTGCCGATGCGTTTGAATCAGAAGCTGACTGTTTCTGTAGCACTAGTAGTTTTATTAGAATATGTTTACTGCTCTATTTTATCTGTTCAAGCTTCTATATACACATTTAGATTTTTTATTTACAGCAACAATAAACACCTCCGCCAGGCAGCTGCAGCTTCTCTCGGACGAGCCAACGACCTTTGTGCAACTTTTGCGTCGTTAGTTTAACTTTCTGCTCGTCGGAGGAGGAAAAAGAAAAACAAACTGTGCGTTCGGTCTGCGGAATCAGTGACAACACTTTCATCACGTCTCGGTACGTCACCGCTAACATTTAACCGCCACAGTGGCTGCGTCACCGACACCGAGTGTGATTGGATGGTGTGTTGCCATAGTAACACACTCAGCATGTATATAAACAGTGAAGAGAGGGCCGGGTGACAGAGCCACTTAGTTTGATTCATGTGAATACTGTGTAAATACAATCAGTCGGACGTACATCAAAATGTTTTTACGTCTCTGGCAGCGGTCTGCCGTCTGCGGTCCAGTGGACTGTGACGTGACCCGCTGCAGGTCACGGGACCGGCACCACTCTGGGTCAACGGTCACGTTTAGACCACAAACTGAACAAAGACTTCACTGATCTGGATCAGAAGTGTCCAGTCAACCTGCTACTGACGGTCCAAAGTCACATGGACTAACTTGTATTTATGCTTTACATTATCATTCATTCTTGTTTAACTGTTCTGTACATGAAACAACGAGAAAACATGTTTTCGTAAATCATGTTTTAGAAATAAATGTATATTTTTAGAGCGATTCTGGCATTTTTAAAGCTGGACCTTCTATTGACATGTTCTGTGTGATAATGATTCATTCTCCTCCTCAGCTGTTACATAATCCCGTCACCAGGCCGAGTTTACTGACAACATCACAGAACGACTCCTACAGAGAACTTTGTGTTGAAGCTTTAAAGACTCCAGAATTGCTCTTTAAAAGGGTGCAATATTTAAGAATTCAATTAGCTTCAAACATCACCCGATGTCATGAAATAACCGTTTGATATTAAATCAAAAGAGACCAGATTAGAAGTTAGCATGCTAACCAGCTAGCCCGGGCCAGGAGTCATCACCAACACTCTCCTGGTTGTCCAGCTGGCTGCACAGCTAACAGAGCTAACAGAGCTAACAGGCTAACAGTAGCTACAGTGGTGGGTGTATACAGAATACAGGGAGCAGTTACCCTGGTGGGGTATCATCTCTGACATATTGCACCTTTAACACTGTGACCCGGTCGCCCGGCCCTGATCCACAAACTTCTGGATTATTAAGATTCTGTTTTCTGCAGAGAGACGACAGTCGTGTCTTTTCTGTCCTCGTCACTGCTGTGAGGTGAAAAGATTTACCAACGACAGCAAAAGAAAATCAACTTACAAGAATTTTGCTGAATAATTTCAGTCAATTATCTCAAAGAAGCTTTTTTATATCACTGAACATTTGAAGAAATTTGAAACGTCACTATTTTCTGACATTTTATCCACCAAACGTGGACTAGTGGCAGCCTCTGGTCCGACACGCAGCACTACAGATCTAACAGTCATTATGGTAACCAACACAGAGCGGATGTACGAGGAGAAACACAGAAATGCAGGCAAATATAAAAACGTTCTGTGTGAAGAGGGGAAAACATCCAAATCTAACAAAGGCCGACCAGCTGTAACATCACGGGAACATCTGGAGGTTTTCAGGAAGCACCGAGTCAGCGTGAACACATTCAAACTATTTACACAAACATCCTGCAGATAAACTCTGGTTCCACCTTCTGTAGTATCTGTGCTGGAGGCTGGAGACACATGAACCTCCCGCAGTAACTGATGTACAGAGTGAAGTAAAGCGATCACTGATTACAGAGAAACCGTTTATATTGCCGTCAGCTGTCAGGACTCAGACTGCAGCTTCAACACTGAGAACAACACCGACAGGACCATCAGCCACACATCACAGCTGGACTCCCACCGACACACTGTGTGTGACGTTAAATGCTTCAAAGTGGCTCTAAAGGGTTTCAACCCGACAGTCCGACAGGCACACGATCACGTGTTCAGGGTTCAGCGTTGATGGGATCAAACCTGCGGCTGCAGAGTAACACGACAGTCTGAGCCGCCCGACTGCTACAGGGCAAAAATAAAGAGACGAAAAAAGAGAAAGTCATATTCCACCAGTGATGCTGCGAGTCACCTGCAGAGTCCGTCTTCACCTTCGTCCTCCCGTCCCTCCCTGGATGAGGTTGGTATTTGGGACCGCAGCTCCTCACTGACCCTGCCATCCCGCTCCTTCAGACAAGACATGGCAAAAGCTGCATTTTTCTGTCCGCTGACACCAATCAGACTTTTTCAAAAGACGACAAGTTCTTAAAGAACCTGAAAGGTAATCAAGTAGAACAATAACTTGACGGGTTTAATCCCACCTGTAACAGGTGAAGACATGTGCTCACCTGCAGCTGTCGGATCAGAGTGAGGCTGAGACTGGGTGGCAGGGAGGGGTGAGGGGCGGGTCACTCTGAGGCGAAGTGCAACTCAGGAGGGGGGGGCTTGATGGTGACGGGCTGGGATGTACGCCGGGGGGGCGAAGGCTTGGGCTGAGCCTGCTGCTGCATCGTGTCGTAGTACGTCACACCTCCGTAGGTCACCTGGGCCTGACCCTGTCACACACACACACACACACACACACACAAACTTAAAACCACTTTAAACTTCATTGTCCAAAGCAGGAGATTGACTGATGTCAGACACAGTCAGTGATGGTAGGACGTGAACAGATCTAACGACCCGATGAGTTCTGTGTGTGAGGTCACTGGAGGAACAGTGAGTGTGTACCTGAGGACTCGGGTACATGGTGGGGTAAGGGAACGTCATGACTCCAGGCGGAGGGTAGAAAGGCGGTGGCAGCAGCTGCTGTGGTTGCCCCGGCGACAGAGAAACAGGTGGGCCTCCATAGAGGGCGGGGTTAGCGATCGGGCCACCTGATTGGTGGGGATGAAGACCTGAGGAGGAAGCAGACAGGTAAAAATCTCAAACAGAAACTAACAGTCATCGTGACAAACAGAGGCTGGCAGCGCCGCTCACCGGGGTGGGGGATGTGCATCTCCGGCTGGACCAGCATGCCTTGCGGTGGGATGGGGGCGGGGCCTTCCCCGTGGGCATAGATTGGTCCCTGATACGACACTGAGAGACGGAGACAACTTAAAATCAATACACTGCTGATGCAAAAGTTTCAGTACAACTTCTTCACATCAGAGAGTCGAGCCAAAACGATGAAAAGTCCAACACTTTGTACGTAACGGAGGCAGAACACTGAAGAGTTTAACACAGAAACTTGACTGAAATGGTAAACTGGGAATAAACAAATTGTTCAGTTAGATTAGGAGATGATGTCACTGATGACACTGTCGGCTGGACGTCTTTGTAAGGGCGTATTTTCACAGACTGATGTTTCATTACTTGAAACTTTATTGACATGAAAATGATTATTCAATAAAAAACAGTCTATTTATAACTTGAACATATTGATATTTGACACCAGTGGAACCCTGAGGAACCGTGAGGGACGTTTCACATCTTAAAAAAAACGCTTGTGTACTGCGAGTTAACACCGCAAGTGTTTCATGTTTGGTCCAAACACAGAACCGAACCAGGACCCTTTGTAGGCCGGTTTGGAACAAACCAGTGGTGCAACCCAGAAGAGGAAACGAATGTGTAGACCAGAGACACTTATGCAACAGTCATGCTCAGCCTTTACTGCCCTCTGGTGGTGATCAGGAGGACGAGCCTCATCTTCCAGCTGTGGCTCAGGGGTCCAGCTGGTGCAGTGTTCGGTGGCGGTGCACCACAGAATCAACACCGACCGCCACAGATTGTGTTCTTATTTAATGTTAACGCTCTCCCTCCGTCTGCCTGTCACTCACGCAGACCCTCCCCTCCGTGCTCGCCATGTGTCCATGAAAATGAGAGCGATATTGTGGAAGCTCGAGACACGCTGCAGACGGCTGGCGAAAGTCACAAGTTCATCAAAGTTTGGTGTTTATTAGTTTCGAATGAAGGGAAGTTCTCCTCGCAGCATCAAACACGGTGTCGAATATATAGAAACTCTAGTATTGTGACTACAATAGCGAGAGACGGCGTGAGATTCTTGATAGATTTACTTCAGATTAGAAGACTAATGTTGCACTATACTAAGAGTTTCAATTAGTTTATCTGAAAACTTGTTTTTGCATTATTCCTCTAATTAATTAATTCATAAATGAAGGAGACATGACGTCCTACACAACGTTTCTCCTCACCAGCTTCAACACTGACCCGTTTGAGACAGACAGACGGGTCAGCAGCTTAGTGTTAATGTCATCTTGTACTGGTTCTGATCTTACTGGGCTCGTAGTAGTGTCCCTCCATCACTCCCAGGTGCATGGGCGGTGCTGGCTCAGGTACGGTCCTCTGTCGTTGGGAGGAGTAGCGTTTGGCCCGGTTGGAGCCGACACCCATCTCCTCTATGCTGGAGAACTGAGGCGGGCCGGCGGGCAGGTGCATTGGACTGGAGATGCCTGTGAACACAAACAGAAACCAGTTGGTTTTACTGGGAGGCAGAGACGTCACCTTCACCTACAGACATCAGCAGTTTCATAATCCTGATACCTCACACAGGCCTTCAGGTGGTTACTTACCAATCCACATCAGCACATCACTCATGTTTCAGCTCGCTTCACACAGACATATTTGATGTTTTAATATTTTATTAGAGTTGCAGCACCAGAGGCGGCGGTGGCTCAGGAGGTGGAGCAGGTTGTCCACTCATCAGAAGGTCGGGGGTTCGATACCCAGATACACTGACTGCACGTCAAAGTATCCTGTGATAAACTGTCTCTGATGGCTGCAGATGTGGATGGCTCAGCACGAGACGCCGCAGGGTCATTTGGTTCTGTTTGAGTGACTCTTTTACAAAAATATAAATAAAACTAGAATTACGACAATGTGGTCGTTTACCTCCACACATCAGTCAAGCTTCTGTTCCTGAGCTGTGGCGCTGAACAACGGATGGAACATTTTAAGCTCTGACCATTCACTTCATTTTATCCTGCCAGACATGTGGACGCTTATACCTGTTTGATTTATCGCACTCACCAGAATATGCCACCATTACACCACAAAGACCTCGGACCATCAGAATCTAGTCAGTTTATCCCCGAATCTAAAATATTTGTACCCAAGTAGAAGAAACTCACATATCACGGTATTCTTCAGATATCGTGTTCACAATCAGACAGAAGACATGAAAACATCTCCAGCAAAGAGACGTACAATGTTTGATGTCATCAGTTGTGTTAAAATCACGACATTTATAGACATGTAAACAACCTGTTACTGCAGTCCTGTTTATAACCGCTTGACGACTGTTTTCTCTGTGTGTGTATATTTTCACTGTTATGGCAACACCTGAGCTGAATCCTGGCACATGGAAACCTCTTTGGAAACTGTTTGATTTTCCCTGAAGCCTCAGTCAGGATAATTACTGAAAAAGTGCTGAAATTCTCCTTCAAAATATTATAATATTTTTGTGTCGCCCTGGCAGAAAGGTTTAGGAAAAACTGGATGACCCTGACCCCAACCAGTCAGTAGCCGTTTTTAGGCAGGGCAGCAAGCCACCAATTTGCCCGTCCTTTTGGCGGCTCGGTCCCCAGTTTTAGACAGAAGCCAGCAAATTGGGGGTCTGTTTTGGTCCGCCGATTTGCCGCCTCGGAGGGTACACTTATTTCCGCCACGCCTGCCATCTAAATCGGAGGATATTAAGATGAGCAACTGGACAGCCGCTGAGATCCAGGAGATGCTAGCGTCTCCTCGGTCTCTGCAGCTGTCTTCGTTGTCCGCTTGTTGTTGTAGCGGCAAGGTAGGAACGGTCGCTACTTTCAAATTAAAAGCCCCCGCTAAGAACCCAGTTCTAAACTCCAATGGGGTGCAATGTGAAGCTCTTATTTTGAAGACAAATTCGTTGTCACCGTTCACAGCCCAACTTTGTTCATCTCGTCACGTCATGCCACATGTTTACGTCTACCCCGGTGAAAAAGGTAAAGGAGGAATATTACGCCTCTGTTTTAGAAAGACAAGGCGACACATTGCTGTCCTCACCTTGGAGCAAAGGTGCCGCCTTTTCTTTCAAAAAAGGGCTATTAACTGAGGAGCTGCTGTCAACTTCAAAAATCAAGTCTGTGACATCCAACACTTTCAGAAAGTAGGCTGATGAATGCCACCGTTCATCGCCGATGGCTGACAGCCATGGACTACTAATCCCTGACCATCGAAACACTGATTTAAAAGGCTCCTGACCAGCGAGCGCAATGAAGAGGCGTCTCCTCAGAGTTGTTGTTGATTGTGATATGTGAGGAGATTAAATGAAAAGTAGTATGTTTGAAGGATGCTTTTAACTTGGCACATATATGAAGGTGGTAACAGGACATAGTTTCCTCTGCAGGGTGACACAGTTGGAGTTTCATGTCAGAACAACATTGAGCTAATACACAACTGCTGCCTTACAGCAACACCGAGGGGACACGCTGCCTCAGATTCATACACAACAATGTTGTGGTCCATCACGTTGTTTCACTGGAGACATCACACAACCCGATCAGGAAGTATCCCGTCTCAGAGCTGCTGTGTGAAAATGATATTAATGATAAAATGATATATGATCAGTAGATCAAAGTTCTCGCTTCACACAGATCTGTTTGGTTTATAATGTTACAGTTTTATATTTTAGACTTTCTACAAAACAGTTCAGATGAATCTTACACCTCTTATTAAACGATTTAAATCAGCCGTGTGCGGTAACAATAAATCGCGTTAGTGAAGATTCACACCTCTAATCCCACTTTGTCTGATCAATATGAATGTCAATTGATCAGACCCAGTATGTCAGTGTTTAATCTCTGATCAGCTGATGATAATAAACTGTCTCTGCTCACCTCTCATCTCAGACCGGATGTAGGACGCCGGGCTCTGGCTCCAGCTCTGTCCTGCCAGACTGAGTCGAGTGACGTCCTGGTCCAGCTCGGTCAGCGCTCCTCCTCCACCTCCTCCCCCCGGACTCGGCCCGTCGCCGGCTCCCGCCCAGCTCTTCCCTCCCACGGTGCTGGGGGAGGGGGCGTTCCCTACCGCTGCAGACTCCTCCACGGACGCCTGTTTGCTGCCCAGGTCCGCGGGCCGAGAGCGAGTCCTGCGAGCCAGTGAATAAGATTTACGCTCCACTGGACGCTCAGCGGGAGGAGACACTTCCCGATTGGTCGCTGCAGCTGATGATTGTAGGGAGGGGTCAGAGGTGGAGGACGAAGCAGCCAATCCTGACGTGGATCTGTCAGCACTCCCTCGTTGTTCTTGCTGCTGTCGTCTCGGCGACGCAGACTTGTAACCGACCGGCTGTGAAGATGCTGCAGTTGTTACAGCACTCAGGTCCTGTTCCCTAGCGCCGCCCTGGCTGACGGAGATGTCCTCAACGACCACAGAGGGACCGCCCCTCCCACCACCACGCCCTCCCCTGCCGACCACACCCCTGTCCCTGTCAGCGGGCTCAGGTGGAGCTTTAGGGCCTTGTCGTTCTCTTGGATGCGTCTGGGGTGGGTTTGATTCATTATTCCTGTACTGGTTCTGAGGCGGGAGGTGCATCTGGTTCTGGTGGGAAGGTCTGTTGCGAGAAGGAGGCGGTCTGGAGGGATTGTTGCTCCTCTGAGCAGAGGAGAGGGGGACAGCGGAGGGGGATGTAGAGGAGGGGTGGGTGGATGCGGGTGGAGGAGCTCCTCCTCGGTTCAGACCTCCTCCGCTCTGCCAGGACCGTACCGGTCTCTCTCCTCCATCTCTCCATCGTTTGTCTCGGCTGGGAGACGTGTTTTGTCTGCAGGGAGCCGGAAACATTCACATCAGGTTCAACTGTGAACGTCAACATCAACTTTCTTTTCTTTCATCGTTCCTCGTTAAAGCGTTACTCACCTCGGCCTGCGCTGTCGGTACGATCGGTCCCCCGAGCCACCGCCATTTCGGATGTCGTAGCCGTAGATGGCGATGAGCTCCTCGCGACTCTTGGGCGCCTGCTCCTCCTCCCTGAACTTGTCGTGCTCCCAGCGACCCTCGTCCTTCCACAACTTCCTGTTCCTGCCTTTAGGTCTGAGAGGACAGAGACAGGAAGACAGAAAACAGGGATTACCTTCATGGTTACGAGCTCATTGACTTTAACATTAGAGAGTTGTTCTAACAATCTTTGCCGAATGTATTAAAACACATTTAAAACACAATTTTCCAAATGTGACATTATTTAGCTCATTTTGCAGATGATGATTGTTTAAAGGTGATTTTAGAAATCTTTACATAAACAAGGAAAGTTGGCAAAGAGTTATAGATTCCTTCTACGCCAAAGTTAATTCAAGACATGCAATAAAAAACATTTATAAATAATAGTAGTAGTAGTAGTAGTAATAATAATAATAATGATAATAATAATGATGATGATAATAATATCAACAGCAGCAGAGGAAAATGTTTTTACCTCTCCTCCTCCTGAGCGTGTCCTCTGACGTCATGCTCGAAGAACAGACCCTTCCTCGGGATGTAGGCCGGGTTCTTTCTGTCTTCGTCATCGTCCAGCTTCTGACCAGGTTTCCCTCCGGTCTTCGTTTCAGGGTCATCAGTGGACTCCTGAGAGTGTGTGTGTTGATTAGAAGAGAAAACATACAGATGACCCCAACAGCCCAACTATGTGCTGTCAATATGAGTACAGACAACTGTTTTGTGAATGAGATGTTTAGAAATGACTGCAACGCCGTTAAAGTGACCAAGTCATCAGCCTAACTAAGCACTGTTATTAAATCTGCTATTAAAGTGAATCAACTCTTCAAAAAAAGCTTCATTTCCTTGAGTTGTTATCGGACAACAGGAGGACTTGGTGAATTGTTGAGACTATTTTCAGTTATCGAGTCAAAATCTGAAGTCTCACCTGTCCGTCTCCGCTCTGTCTCTCTCCTGCCAGGTTTCCTTTTTCTTCAGCCTTGCTCTCCTCTTTCCTCTGTCCTCCTCCTCCTTCCTCTCCTTCTCCCTCCGCCTCTGCCTCCGCCTCCACCTCCTGCTCTTCATCCTCGCCCTCCTCCTCCTCGTCTACCTTTGCTGGGCCGTCGACTGTAGAGGGCGTGGCCTTGCTGGCTGCTGCTGGAGCCTCTTCATCGCTGAAATGCTCTGCCTCCTCCTCCTCCTCCACACCCTGAGGGAAAACAGGAACATGTAGTTCGAAAACCTCAACCGATGAAACATCATCGCATGATGCTGCTGATCCTAAATCAGTTAGACACGAGGTCTGGATTATGATTTGTGTTCATCACATCAGACTGGATGTGGTCATGCACTGATGTTGTTCTGACAGATGTTTCCAACAGCTAATGTGTTTTACCTCTGAGTGGGAGCCATTTTCCTCTGGATCTGCACTATCGTAGTCGGAGAGGACGGCTAGACGAACCAGACACACAGAAGGAGAGGACTGAATGATACAGAACTGTGGCATGCCTCAGATTTTATATCCACAGTACAATTAAAGAAAATGTGCAATAACAATTGTGATAGACTTTTAATGTTCCTGGTTTCAGCTGTTTTGAATTAACAAGTGTTTGTGCTGTGCAGTGATAAATATCTTACCTTCTCCTACTCCATCTTCACTCTCCTGCAACGAGAGACAAAAACATTATTCATAGGTGTGATTGTTAAAGGACAAAAAAGCAGGAAAATATACAGCTCCACTTTGTCTCTCTTTACATTTATTTTGCTTCAGCTAAGAAATAAATAGTTCGCCCCACTAGTCCAAATTTCTTTTAACACAATGTTTCCCCTAGATTTTTTTGTAGCAGCGGTGCTCTGAGTCGGTAACCTATCAACACTGGGGGGTCCGGGGACATGCCCCCCCAGAAGAACATTTTGAAAAACAACCCTTTAAATTGTGACCACTGGTGAGATTTTTTAAAAAAAATATATATATTATTTTCAGAATCTAAGACATGAGACAAAATAGTGCAGAAGTTGCTGTGCGAAAATATGTGAACCTCTTGAGCATTAGAGAACTTTTTTTTACCATTATTTTCTTATTAGAGGTTTTTTAATGGGAACAATCTGTTTCAGAAGTCACTGGGTCACATGACGTGGAAGATATCAAATAAACTGCAATTATTTTGTATTAATATATTTATGTTAAGTCATTTAATGACGGTCCCTAAATCAGTCCCAGTGATTCAGCGAGGCTCTGGAGGTGAGCTGACCGTCCTCCTGCTGCTCACACTGGCAGAACCTCAGTAAAGTCTCAGCTGGACCCGAGTGAACATCCGCTGAATACCGAACCTGAAACTAACTTCACCGTGGTTCGCCTGTTGCAGCCTTTGAATAGGATGATGAGGATTTCAGTCACTCAACTTAAACGATGACTGTAGAAGTGATACAAATAGCAGTAATGACAATAATAATCAATTTCAAGATAACTTCGGGTGTCGTGCTTTCAATTTGTGCAACTTAAATTCGCCATTCGCCCCCCATGATATTAAACCTACAAAATTCGTCTTTTTTTGCGACAGCGCTGAAAATCCAGCAGCAGAATGCATACAGGAGAAACACTGACACATCAGATCACCTTCAGCAACGACTGCAGGCTCTTTGGTGGAGCTCTGCTTTCAATGAAGTTCCACCGTGACAAATGAATGGACGACTTGCAGAGTGACATGAAGACATGAATCAGAGGCACAAAAAACGCTGACAGCGGTGGCCGGTCTTTATGTTTACCAATACCTGACCCTGCCTCGTGTCTTCAGGGAGGACCCCAAAGCACACCTGACCTCTTTTCCACCAACGTCAAAAACATAGGTTGGGAGTTCTCTTTCTCCTCCAGAACAATGAACAACTTCATATACATCAGGAGCAGTTTGGGTCTCAGTATTTTGCCCAAGGATACTTCAGCATGCAGCCGGGGGAGCCGGGAACTGAACCAACAACCGTCTGATTGCTGAACAACCCACTCATGCTCCTGAGCCACAGCCACAGAAAAACTGGTCACCTCCAATAACCAAACTTTTAAAAACTGAGAAAAGAACAACTAATTCTTACAGTTCTTTCAGACCAAAAACACCCAGAGGCCATGTTGTTTCAGACACAAGAGAGATGATGAATGTATGACACCATAATTCCAGTTTGAGGAACAAATGAGTGCATCAGAAAAGCAAACAATGATCATCCTGCAGAAGAGGCAAAGCGAGCTCAAACTTCTGTCAGCACCTGATCTTTATGTTAAATTTGGCTGTAAAAGTATCTATACAAAGAAAACAGAAATAACAAAGGCTGCGTGTCACTTCCTGTTAGAATCACCACATTACACCACAGAACTGGAAGTTAGCGATGCTTGGACGGGAACAAGAGGTTCTGTAAACGTAAAAATGATAATCAGAGAGGCAAGAATCAGAAGATGTCTCAGACCGTCTCTGCATGTTCAAACCAACCTGGTTTTTACAGCTGGATAAGACAACAGTTACATGTAAATGAGAAGGAAAGACATTGAATCATTGCATGGAGCCATTGTTTGTCATCACTGGCTTACATATTACTTATACGACAATTTACATTATATTTCTACTAGGAATTAACTGGTGTGGTTCATCCAGGGCTGCAATCAATACGGATTATTAGTCACCCAGGAGATCGATAACTGACAATTGAAAGTGAGTGATTCAAAGTATAAAGTAACCAGTAATGGAATATAATCAATCAGAATTTACTCAAGTACTGTACTTGGGTATAATTTTGGGGGACTGTGCTTCCGTGTTTCCATTTTAGCTCCTTCATACTTTCACTTCATTTATTGGATAACTTTCAGATTCAGAGTATTCAGTGCTGACCAGCTGTTACTCGTGGCCTCAGATGGTGTTGTGGACACTGAGACCACAAACAGGGAGCAGATGATGCATCAGAGCCAGCGGCCATCATTTTGTGTTTTATTTTAAATGGCAATCAGACACAAAACACACAAAAACGGATAACTGGAGAAATGCTTTATATCTCCCACACCGATAACCAGTCAACCCCTTATATTTATTATTCAACATATATTATGCTTTTACTTCCTACAATGCGGTCCTGTTCTTCAGCACTGTGGTCGCTCCTGGACGGAGGTGCAGGAACCACCAATCTTTACCAAATCACACCAACATGCAGCGGTACTGTCTGAATTATTTAACTAATAACTACATTATTGAGTAAAGTGTGAGCCTGTGTGTGCACCCGAGGATCACACACGGTTGTTTGTTAGTGTAAAGGAGTCTTGTCCTGATGTACCGACACATCTCCGGGTCATTAATCACAGTTAACGTGTGCAAGACGTGGCGGACTCGCACGATGGAGCGGTAGCATTAGCATTAGCGGGGCCTAGCTGGGTGCTAAACAGTCATTCGCCTTCGTAACTGTCAAACAACACCACGTACACACCTGAGTGGAAACTCTGCTCTGCTCGCTGTCTGGCCAACAAGTCAATTCGGAGCAAACCGCTTGTTATCTTAAAAAACACCATGACACACAGCAGCCGAGGGGAAGCCCGAGCCGGTGTTGTGGCACAATCTGCTGCCCGTGTAACTGCGTTCCAACTGGCGCCTTTTCGTCCCGGTTTCACCAAAGAGAAGAAAATAAGACTGTAGTTAACTTCCCGGACTCGTTGTGTTGGAAATGGCTGACTGAAAACAACACAACGTCCGCAGAAGTGTTCATTAATAAACTCGCACGGTGAGACGGAACCGACGCCGCTGCACAGCTCACCTAACGTCTGCTAACGGTTACAGGCTAACTGCTCTGGAGTTTTCTTCGGACTCCGCCTGCTGAAGTGAAGCGGGGGAGTGTATTTAAAATGGCTCTACAGCTCACTTATTCACTGCTCAGGTCTCCGCTGTTACATCAACAACAGCGACGACTTAGTGCCCGGGAAAAGTTTTAATGGAAGCGGTCTCTGTCACGGCTCCGGCCGGGAGACGGAGCCGTCAGCTCGGCGAGCTAACGTCCGGGGGAGCTACTCACACACTCGGACTCGACTTCGCTCTTCGCCTCGACCCGGGTCACTGTCGCCTCCGGCGGCTCGGGTTCTCTCACTCGAGGCTTAGTCGTCGGGGATCCCGACCTCCCGCTGTCCGAACCCGAACCGGACTCGTCGTCGTCCTCGCTGTCCTGGGACGCGCGCCTCCTCCTTCGCCGCCGGTCCGCCATCTTAGGTCTGGAATGGTTGGAACCGGAAGGAGTCAAGGGATTGTGGGTAGTATCTTTCTTCTTCGCCTTCTTTTGCTGTCGAATGGCAGTTAACAAAGAGCGTTTCCGTGTATTAGCGCCACCTGCTGGTCGGAGTGTGGACCACAGCGGCTCCGGTTTTTAAAAAATCAGAAAATAAACCGCAAAAACTCAAAATCATACAAACTGCGTTTGTCATATCTTTATTCAAAGTATCCAATTTTACACATTACACATACAAAACAGCATTTGAATGAGAAATAAGAACAACTGTTTTTAGATTTTCACTTGTTTTAATCACAGGTTTGTATTAACGGTCAGTAACACCTTGTTTTGTCTGACATCAGCTGCACTCCTCGCCAACATTTCTTCAACACCTGTTTGTTTGTTTGTTTGTTTGTTTGTTTGTGCTCCAGATTTCCTTTGACTGCTGAACAACTCTCAGCCTCATTTCTGTATTATTTCTCTAAACCTGTTTTATTAAGATATCGATCATTTGAACAGTTATGAAATTAAAACATGTCAGAAATTAAAAAGAGAAATATCTCAAATAACAATCAGCGACTGTGAAAAATGACCAGAGACACAAATGCACAATAATGTAACATCAGAGGCCAAAAGACAAAAAGCATCTTTAATAATGTGTTTTTTGAGCAAAGCGTTTTTATTTATTTTAATCACTGAAAAGTAACACAAGTATAAAACGGCATGGAATGAAAATATACAAGTACACGTACATCAGAACTACAGTGGTTCTGGTTCTGCAGGACATGGACTCGTGGACTGTACTGTCCGTCCCTGTGTCAGTGCCAGAGGGAGAAGCCACAGCGGGTGACGTGGGGATGAGCTTCACCTCCTGTAGTAACCACGGCTGCAGTGACCTCCTGTCGTTCAGTCACAAGACCTGCAGAGGTTCAGCAGACCTGCTCTCTGAGACACAGCGCCCCCTGTGGAGGCTGATGTCTGTCTGACAGCCAGAGCCTGACGTCAAAATGACGCCCACAGTGCACTTCCTGCTGTTATGTTCTTCCTGTCTGAACTCATCCTCTCATTGGACGCTGAGATGACCCACCAGACTGACGAGCCTCGGCAGCTCGTCTCTGACCGTCATGAAGTGCCTCCTGATCTCGTCCTTCTGCCGGCTGTAATGTTCCTCGTAATAAGCCTCAAAGTATCTCTCAAACCTGACGCTGGGTATCGTGGAGCGCGACTCTCCCTCCTCAGTCTCAAAGTAGGGCCACGCTGACCAGGGAGACTCGTTGAAGGTGTATCCCTTCCTGCACTTCTTCTCCACGGCCTCCTTGTGCTTCTTGAACAGCGGGTCCAGGTCGCTCAGGTAAGCAGAGATGAGTCTCTCTACAGGATCACAGCTTTGATTCCCTCCCAGTCTCACCAGGTGAATCAGCACCTGGATGTGGAAGGCTGCCCCGTTCACCCAGGCCTTCAGAGCCTCAGACGTCATGTGCCCGTCCCTCACCATGGAGTTCTTCAGCCTGGTGATGGCGGCGCTCAGCTGGACCTCGATCCTTCTGATGTCGCCCACCAGCTCCTCCGTGTTGTTGATGTGCATCACGCATCTCTTCAGACACTCGTCGATGTGATCCCAGACCTCGGAGGCCTTCTCCTCAGCAAACACACACCTCAGAGCCTCCTTCAGGGTCTCAGAGGAAGAAGAAGAGGCTGAGATGATGTCGATGAAGACGCCGATGGCCAGCGCTCCGAGGCCCGCCAGTTTGGGATCTGGAGACAGGTTGGCGAGCTTCTCTGCGAGTCTCTTCATCCAGTCTGCGGCGGGGAAGTTCCTCTGTTTCCTGTCGCTGAGGTGCTGCTGGAGGAGCTCCGAAGAAGACGAGCTGCAGAACATGACGACGGCTCGATTCACCGTCACATCGGGACAGTTTCTAAATTTCTTCACATCTTTCTCCAAATTGTCTCGAATTCTGTCTGTCCGCTCCTCTTCACTCATCCCTGAACCCATCCTGTGTTTCTGCAACACAAACATCATCACAACATTCAGTCCTCACATGTTGTTCTGCAAATCAAAGTCAAGTTCCACAACACTGTTTGTGCTCTGCTAGCTTGAGGAACACATTCCATCATTAATGTCCCACAGTTTAATCCTGAAGCTCTTCATGTGTTAGAAACAGTTAGCGGTTGCTAACGAGTGTCTGAATGAGACTACAGAGGTTGTCGGGGACATTAAACGTCCTCACAGCGAACACGGAGACTCATCTACTCACTAGTCCGTCTTTACAGCCACTTTAGTTACACACTGTTCTCACTCTGACTTTACAACTTGTACATTGATCAGTTTATAGAAAACCTGGATAGTAATTGTGCAGTAAGACTCTTAGTGGTGGTGACGTTTCAGTCATGTGACCGTTATGTCGTCTGTTTGTAGCCTAGCGTTAGCTTCTTACTGCTACACAGTTAATTTAGCTTCACACATCACAGAGTGGAGTTCATCTGTGGAGATTATCTGGATCTCTGCTCCCTCTAGCTCAAATAATGGAAAACAATGAAATTTGCTACCATAGTTATGCAGATGACACACAAATTTACATAACCATATCACCAGGGGACTATAATCCCATACACACCCTGAGTAGATGCATCGAACAAATCAATGATTGGATGTGTCAGAGTTTTCTTCAGTTAAACAAAGATAAGACTGAAATAATTGTTTTTGGATCCAAGGAAGAACGACTTAAAGTCTCTGCTCAGCTTCAGTCTGTAATGTTGAAAACTACAGACCAAGTCAGAAACCTTGGTGTGACTGTGGACTCAGACATGAATTTCAGCAGCCATATTAAGACAGTTACAAAGTCAGCCTACTATCACCTTAAGAATATATCCAGGATAAGAGGGCTTATGTCTCGGCAGGATTTGGAGAAACTTGTTCACGCATTTATCTTCAGCAGACTCGACTACTGTAATGGTGTCCTTACAGGACTCCCTAAAAACTCCATCAGACAGCTGCAGCTGATTCAGAACGCTGCTGCTCGAGTCCTAACAAGAACCAAAAAAGTAGATCACATCACTCCAGTTCTTAGATCTTTACACTGGCTTCCTGTCTATCAAAGAATAGATTTCAAAGTCCTGTTGTTGGTTTATAAAGCATTGAATGGTTTCAGGCCAAAATACATTTCTGATCTGCTGCCGCGTTATGAACCATCCAGACCTCTGAGATCGTCAGGTACCGGTCTGCTTTCAGTCCCCAGAGTCAGAGGTAAACATGGAGAAGCAGCTTTCAGTTACTATGCGCCACATATTTGGAACAAACTCCCTGAAAATTGCAGGTCTGCTCCAACACTCACCTCTTTGAAATCAAGACTTAAAACATTTCTTTTTGCCACTGCTTTTAACTGAAGCAATTCAAGTCTTTGAACTGCATTATTACTCTGAGTTTTTTTTTTTTTTTTTTATAATGCAATTTTTAATGTCTTTTAAATGAAATGTTTGTCTTTTAGGATCAACAGAACCTGGACGGGTCAGAACCTTCAGATTATTTTCTGTAATGATCCAGAATCCAGTTCAATGATCCCACAGAGGAACCAGAGAGATGCTAACTGCAGATGAACCAAACACAGAACAAACTTATCAAACTGACAGACGCCGGTCCAAGTCCGACAAAGAGTAATCCAGAACCAGCCGTCCGGCAGAACAACTAAATATAGGAACACGAGGGACCACAGGAGAACAGGAGAACAGGGTAGAAACAAAGACACAAAGATAAAACCTTCCAACTGAAACAGGAAACATCTGATCCAAACTGACTCTACTCTGACTCCATGACACACAGTGATACTGAACAGAACCTGGTTCCGAGCAGCATGGACACACATCCGTCTCTGTGACTCTGTGACCGGTCCGTTAACTGTCCACAGGCTGACACACTGTTACCTCTGCTGGTGTCGGCTCGGTACTGTCGGGACCTTCAGTCCGATCCTGGGCTGCTGAGGGTGTCTGATTCCTCTGAGCTCTGCTGGTCTCTGTGCTGCAGGCGTCCACACACCAGGACCAGGACTATTATTAGACCATCAGCTGACTCTGGGGAAACTTTCCCACCAGACCTCGTGTTGACATCCTGACTGGTCCAATCACAGAGTTCAGCTCTCAGTCTGACATTAACATTAACGACTGTGATGATCTGATGTCACTTCCTGCTCTGTATGAAACAAACCCGTCCATCGCTGAGACAAACAGACTCCATGTTTCTACTCAAAGACAGAAAGAAGTTCATGTAGAACATTTGCTGAATGAACAAGAAGGTCCAAATAATGCAGAATGAGTCAGAGACAGAGTTTCACAGAGTTTATAAAGTGTCTCCAACTCAACAACTCACTAAACTGACACATTTGTTAAGGGAGTCTGGTGTTGGTGTGGATGATAGTCGGCTTCATGTATTACATTTAGTGCTGAATTTACAAGGAGACCATGATTCAGAATGTGTTGTAGTCGTTTCACAAAGTTGATTCAGAAGAGGAGGAAGAAGTCACAGTGTACAGTGTGTGGTTTGTGTGGTTTGTGTGGTTTGTGTTGTTTGTGTGGTTTGTGTGGTTTGTGTTGTTTGTGTGGTTTGTGTTGTTTGTGTGGTTTGTGTGGTTTGTGTTGTTTGTGTGGTCAGTGTGTGTTTCCTGCTGTCACCAGCAGAGGGCAGCATGTCATCAGACTCGGTGTGTGTTCATGAACAGACACACACACTTTATGAACACCTCAGTGAGCAGTCACATGACAGTCAGCAGTGAGTCTGTGCACAGCTGTTGTGTTACAGTGTGTAACATCAGTTGTAGTTTACCTTTAAACTGACAGAGAGGCAGAGTTCACGTTCGGGTTTAGTTCGGGATGCACGATAAGTTTTCTTTAAGCTGATATGATAACTGATATTTACCTGACTGTCATGGCCGATGAAATAATAATAGAAACTAACAGTTGTATGCTTCCTCGTGCACACCTGAGTGTAGGAAGGCTCAGAGGTGATGAGACGGCTGCTGGATGATCCACAGCTGTGATCTCAGTCTGCAGCAGAGAACATCACAATCTGACCTCAGACCAGATTTAACCCTTTATTAACATGAAGCCTTCATGTAGCTGCTGAGCTAACACTGTTAGCATGAGCTCCACCAGACATCGAGGGTGTGAATGACTTATTCTTGTTTACAATTTGTGTACATTTACATATATTCATGTTCTGTCCTCCAGGAGACGTTCAGGTACTCGTGTACAAACAGACTCTGGTAAAAGTAGAAGTACTGATTCATCAATCATATGAAAGTCATTTTCTCAGCTCAGAGACAAAGTTGTTGTTCAATATTTCAGATTTTAACTTTTAATGTGAAGATGAAAATGTCATAATTTCACTCAAACATCAGCTTTTAAAAACGAGAAGAGAAAAATAGAAAATATTCTTCATGATGAGCAAAATGATGATCAGAACTTTGTGTGACGAGAAACTGAATACAAGAAAATATTTCTTAATTCATGTATTTATACACATTCATATTATATATAATATCATTCTGTTATATATTTGTTTATCTTGTTCTCGTCTAAACTTCTGTGAAACTTTTAATGACGAAAAAGTCAACAAAATGTTTTTAACCGTTTATCTGCTTTGATATGTGGCCAGAAGTTTGTGGACGCCTCAGTGAAACACTCAGCTGGACTTTGGTTCTGTTTGGTTCTGTTTGGTTCTGTCTGGTTCTGTCTGGTTCTGTTTCGTTCTGTCTCTGAGCTCGTTCATGAAGCAGCAGATCGTCTGTCAGCAACACTGATTATAATAACATTAATCACTACAGGCTGGTTATTAATTAAAGTCATCGTGTCGTCACTTGTCTGCTTGGACGGATCCTGACCCGACTGATCCTGACCCGACTGATCCTGACCCGTCTGATCCTGACCCGACTGATCCTGACCCGACTGATCCTGACCCGTCTGATCCTGACCCGACTGATCCTGACCCGACTGATCCTGACCCGTCTGATCCTGACCCGACTGATCCTGACCCGACTGATCCTGACCCGTCTGATCCTGACCCGACTGATCCTGACCCGACTGATCCTGACCCGACTGATCCTGACAAACAAACATTAACTGAAAAACTTTAAGATTTTTACTCACAATAACTCTTTAGATATATTCTTCATCAATACTAGAGAGGAAGTGGTGACAGATTGTTATATCAGAAGATTAATTTCACGGCTGTGCGACACTTCAGCGTCACGGTCACGAGATCCTCAGATAACAAACCTGCAGCTTGGAGGAATTAAAGAGGACGTCTGTGTGAACGATCGTCAGGAAGCTCAAACAGTAAATGTCACGTTGGAACTGTTGTAATATAAATGGTTGATGTGAACTTACATAACAAAGTGTGCTTCAGTGTTCAAGATGATTTATTTGCATGAATGAAATGAAAGTTTTTGAACTCTTTCAGCTACACAAACATTAAACATACTGTATATACAGTTATAATCCTCTATACATACTCATAACTCATGATCTCATAACTCAGAGGAGTTTATTCTATTCTATTTCTTACCTTTTTTACTATTGTTATTGTTTTTTTAAATACTTCTGTCCTTTGGCTGCTGAGGCAAACTAACGTCCCCGTTTGTGGGACAATGAAGGAATTCTGATTCTGATTTAAAGGCACCGCTGCATTTGGGAATGTGAACATATAATGAGGTTTTGGAAGGATGTGAAGTGTTTGATAGATAAAATCCTGAATATCAACATGCCATCATCATTTTACACTCATATCCTCTCAACATGCCACTGAAGAGTAAGAAATATACATTCATAGACACGTTTCTGTTCCAAGCAGAGCGTCTTACTGCTTTACAGTGGAGGAACGTAAAGGCACCAAGTATAAATAACCAGCTGAAAGAAATCACAATGAACACGTCTATAGACAAAGTGTCTTATATTGTGAACGGTGACTTCAGGATTACTGGAATCCTTCTGATCCTCTCTTGATCAGGGTGAAAGTCGATTGAGAAGTTTGAAGTGTCAAAACTAATTTAATGTGACGAGAAGCTTTTACATTAGAATATTTTTAAAATGTATTTATTTTGTAATGTTATTATGTATTTATTCTAATAAATTCTAATTCTAATTCTTATTCTAATATCTTCCTTTTCCTTAAGTGTCA